>NC_056744.1:1575367881-1575480381 GCF_019279795.1 Protopterus annectens | reverse complement strand
TTTTGATGTAAAGTTTGTTTATGGCAGGGGACCACCAGATTGGCTTCCTTTTTTTGGATGAAAGCATTTTGGTTCTATTTGGGATGGCACGATTCATGCATGAGTGGATGTGCTCATACAGTGCCTTAGTGTAGAATTCAGCAGTTGAACTTTCAGTTCCCATCTGCATGGGTGTCATGAAGTTTGTCACTTCTGACTTGAGTAGCATGAAGTTGGCTTTGGAGAAGTTTTTTATGGTGGTTTCTTTACTGGGGGGTGGGGGTGGGATGTGGATGTTAAGGGTGATTAGCTTATGGTCAGACCTGACTAATGAGGGGGTGACTATAGGTATGGAGCATTGATTTCCCATGTTGGTAATGACCAGGTCTAGGATATTGGAGCCCCTGGTGGGACTATGGATTAGTTGATCCAGGGTGTTGGAATTTATGAATTCCAAGAACCGTTGCGCAAAGGTGTTGGGACATGAGTAGTTTTCCCAGTTAATGGCAGGGTAGTTAAAATCACCCAGTATTAGGGTGTTTGGTTCTATCTTAATATTTTCCAGTATGTTTAGAAAGGTGTAGTGAGAATCTTGGGGTATGATGGGGGATCTGTAGCAAGCTGCAATTTGGATTGCAGTCTTACCTAGTGTTAGTTGCACTTGGAGAATTTCAGACACATTGTGTTGGCCAACTAGCCTGGTGGTGTGAATATCCTTGGTGAATATTGACACTCCTCCACCTTTAGTGTTTCGGTCCTGGTTTGGTGGCCGAAAAGTGTGGTAGGAGTTGTAGCCTGGTATTGCAGGGGTGCTCTCTGGAGCCTTGAACCAGGTCTCAGTTACTGCACAGATATCGATGTTCTCCATTTTTAGGAGTGCCTCAAGAGAGTGCATTTTGAGGTTTAGACTTCTAGCATTGAGTAGCATTACCTTCAGATTTTGCATGCTTGTACCTGTTACGGCGGTGGTTTTGTCCTTTGAAGTTTGCCTAAAAAAGGCACTATAGGGGTGGAAAGAGCCTTAGCCAGTAACCTGAATCCCAGGGGCGACAGGTGCAGACCATCTCTGGCAAAGCATCGTGGTCTGTCAATCATGTCATCCCAGGCAGACGGATAATGGATCCCCTTTGAATGACACCATAAGCTTAGCCAATTGTTGAAGTCAATCATTTTATCCTTATATTGTGGTATCATTCTGGGCGAAGGCAGGATGCTACTCAGGGCTAGGGTCATACCTGCCTGGGCCACATGATCCGAGAGCTCTTCCATGTCTCTTTTCATGTAGTCCAGGGAGGTACGTCTCAAGTCATTCACTCCAACATGGACAATGACAGAGTCATATTTGTACTTGTTGTGGAGTGACTTGAGTGCATGCGTTATGTGGTGGATCCTGGCACCCGACAGGCAGCTGACTGTAATTTTCTCCTTATTCAACCTGGTGAGAGGGACATCAGTGTGCCGGACTATAGAGTCACCTATGACTAAAGTGTTAGGTACATTGTCTTGCCTTAGGGGCTGTTGCTGGGTAGCACACTGGTGTTGTGAACTATGTGACACATTGGTTGTGATTGGTGTTTGCGTTTCAGCTTCAGAGGTCTTTGTTGCTTGGGCAGGTTACAGTTAAGGGCCTCTGCATATGTGGATTTAGTGTTGCTATATGTGGGTGTTGGTGGTGCGGGTTTAGAAGGGCTATGTGTTGCTTGAGGTGTAGTGTGGGTGTTAATCTTCTCCTCTTGACTGTTTAGCACAATCTTGGGTGGAGAGAGCTTTGCTTCCATTTTGGCTGTGTAAGTGCATCTCTCACAGGTTGTAGTGTTGGGTGGTAGGAGGAGAGGGTTGTCTGTGTACATGAGGCAATTGCTGCATTGCCCCAGTATGCCCAGATTCACCAGGTGGACAGGAGAAATCACCGGAAGCTGACCCTTGGACATGCCTGGTTTGGGGCTTTTTTTTTCTTTGTAAAGTATAGGAGCTGTTTCCTTAGCAAGGTACTTTGCAATTATAGGCTGTTTAGTGCCTACTATTAATTTCTCCTTGTTAACAAGGAGAGTTCAGTGTTTGTATGAGTTTAAGGCTTCCTAGTGCTTTCCAGCAGGTATTAGAGAAAGTGCAAGTCACAGGGATGCTTAAAGGTAAGATTGAAAAGAATGCACTCTGCAGTGTGCACTAGAGAAGTTAGATGTGAAAATAGGTAACTTGAGTTTTACTGTTTAAAAAGTTAAGGTTTAGTGGAGAGTTACTATTTTTAAAACAGCAAGATGGATTGAAAGGGGTGGTCACTTTTGTATTTTGATACTATGAAATACTGTAGGATGGCCAATAAATTTAAATAAATGAAGGGGTGGGATTTCAAAAATGATGATTTTTGTGATTACTCACATAAGCCAGTGAAAGTATAACGTGATAGTAGTTATGTTGAGTTGACAACTGAAAGAAGGAGTGCTGAAAGTGATAAGCTGTGCTTGCCTTTACATTAGAAGAATTACCAGTGTTTTAAAAGGTCAGCCAGTGACTTAAAATCTCATTTTCCATTTGGCAGTGTAAGAACAGCATTAAGGTTCAAAGTTCTATACTGGCGAATACATTGCACAGTCTGACGAGGAAATATGACGCAGATAGCATAGTTGTACATAGTAGCACTACAGCTATGAGATAAGGGTAAACAAACTATGTATTATTTTTAATATGTTTAACACTTTAATTAGTTTTAACATGAACTTTTTTAATTTTATTTAATGTTTATCTTTTCTTCTTTGTATGCCCAACAGCCTTATTGTTCCTCATAAAAGCTCTCCTTGCAAGTGTCATAGATGACTGCACCAAACTGACTAAACCAACAAATGATACTGCAATCAAACACGTAAAGAAAAATTCTTTAGATTGTATTTATTATTTTAATGCAACCTGTATTATAGACTAGGTAAGCTTCTAGTACTGACACTGTATCTAACTATCTCACCTGCATGTAAGTTTTTATGGAACTTACTTTCTGCCTCTGGGGTCCCACTGAAAATGGATTCTTTACACCTGAATGTATACAGTTAACAAGTACAGATAAACAAAAGCACCTCTGAAATAAATATGAAGATGAAAAAAAAAAATAAAAAAAAATAGTGCAACCACATGCTAAACATTCATGCTGGGATAGCAAAGCCTTTCTGCACAAACTACTCATGGAAGGAAGTCACACCAATGAAACCAGATACTGCAGGGCATGTAATATAACCTTACTAAAATGTCCTGTATGGGAATTATGACTACAGATAAGTGTGGCCTACTGAACTGCTAAATGTAGCACTGATCTATTAAATATGGATGCACAACCAATCATGACATGTAAGATCAAGCTATTAAATTTCCTACACTGCACACTTCATGATAGCAGGTATGCTTGGCATATGACTCAATTAGGTGCAACTGTCATAATGGCAAATAAGAGAAGATCAATAAACTGTCTAGGATGCAGAAATTATGGTAGTAAGTCAAAGAAATATGATAAAATGCTTTATCGGTATAATTTATGATGGCAGGTAAGATCAGACTTTTAAAATACCCACTGTGCAGACTTTTCAAGATGGGTGCACACTGATAGACAGCTTAACATCAGTTCACCCAGTGTGAAAAAGAAACTGAAACAGAAGGACGAGGAGGTCCGTCACTTTTAGTAAATTCAGTTACTGCGAGTTAATACATTGCCTGGATGACAGCAAAATAAAAACTAAGAGAGCCTGAAAGAAAATCAACTAGAAAAGGTGAAGAGAAAACACTGACTGGGAAGAACCCTGCAGCTGTTCAGCAAAAATCAGTTCAAGCTCCACCTTTGGTGCAAGACATGGCTTCCAGTAATCTAGAGGGAAAAATAAGTAAAATATGCTCAGAGCTGATTAAAATAAACAAAGCACTGAAGGAGTATATCAACTGAAGTAACAAAAGGCTGGAAATGGAGGAAGTTTTAAACAGATATTCAGAAGAACTGACAAAACTGCAAAACTTAGAGGATGAAATGAAGGAAATGCTAGCTGAGTATGAGTTTGCTTAAGAAGAGATGTTTCAAAATATAGTAGAATTAGAGGACATAGCACATAGGGAAAATCTGAGATTTTCTGCTGTAGAACAAAACACTATGCTATGCACGTAGGGTATGCACGGCCCAAATATACCAATACAGCAACAATTGGCCAGCATAAATGTCAATCAAGGCACTGGAAATTATAAAAAACAATGAGAAAAGCTAAATGGAATGCATAGTTTTTATTTCAAACCGGTTTTGGCTAAAGCGCCTTCATCAGTGAAAAAAGTCTATGTATGATATGTATACATCATTTCCAGTGCCTTGATTCACATTTATGCTGGCCAATTGTTGTTGTATTTTCTGCTGTAGCACAGAAACTTAGAAGGAACAGACTGTATTAATTTCATTAAGGCAAAAATAAGCAACTGGACTGGTATTCCACAGTAAAAACTGATAATTGAAAGGGTACATCCTGTATGCGCCCTAAATCTGGCCATGAGAAAGCAGCCAATGTGCTAGTAAAATATGAAAACCTACCAGCAGAAAGAGTTAATCCTGACAAAACAGTATCAAAAGAGCAGGGTATTAAAAGTTGGAAACAACAGAATACTTGTGGAAAATGATTCACTCTACACCAGGCAGAAGACAAATAAATGTATTCCAATAATCAGGGACTGTTGAGAGGTAAGTGTGAGATTCAAGCTGCTGCATCCAGCTGTCTTTAGAATGTTTTTCTTGGAGAATCAAAGTAATTTTTGATGCAGAACAGGTTAGGGAAGAAATACAAAAGTTTATTCAACAAAAAGTAAGCTATCAAGCAGAAGAAGACTTTGCTTCTCATTCTTCTGATAATAAGGCATAATGAGAGACTTTGCCAGTGAAACATTCTTCCTCATTTCCAAAAGAAAATGTCTGAGAGACAGAGAAAAGCACAGGAGTTTACCAGAAGAATTGTGAGTGTCTTGGAACTGAACCAGAATCTGGAGTTGGGAGAAGGAGATGAACAGGAAAAAGACCAGCAACATTTAAATTAGTGAATAAATGTGAGACTGCAAAGCTTCAATTGCATTTGCAAAATATGCCTGTACAAGAAAAAGTGGAAAGAGTGGACTTTTGTTGACTTTATTAAGCTTGTGGGAAACCGGAAATTATTTGCCTTACTTCATATCATTAATGTTTGG
This sequence comes from Protopterus annectens, assembly GCF_019279795.1. Classification (NCBI taxonomy): domain Eukaryota; kingdom Metazoa; phylum Chordata; order Ceratodontiformes; family Protopteridae; genus Protopterus; species Protopterus annectens. Next base: position 1,575,475,209 of record NC_056744.1, on the reverse strand, counting down.
AAGGGCTCTGAAGAGAGGTGAAGAAGAAGGAAAAAGGCAACTGTAAATAAAAAAAATCTCTTTTTTAACAGTATTTCTATGAAACTTTTCACAGTATAAGTTACATCTTTTATAGTAAAGTATCTTTAGTTGTTCTTATATGTAATAAATTAAACAGATGCATTTTCTACTTCTTTCCTTTCTTTCTTGGTATTAAGAAATGTAGGCATTACAGTGCAAAAAGAGAAGAAAAGCTAGACAAAAGCATGTTTAAGTTAATAGGCTGCAATGTTTGGTTGCTGAGGTGGGGAATGGGGTGCAAATGTATACAGATCATAATATATGTACAGTTGATATAATTTTCTCTTACTTTTGCAAAGGTAAATGTCTAAATTACAACCTTTGGCTTGATCTAATAGCACATTTTAAGTGGAAACAAATATGAGAACACTGAATATAGCAAAGAGATTTCCTTTATCAATAAAAGTTTCAGCTTCTCTTTCAGGCTGCAGCAGAGGATTACATTTTTTTCCTCTTACATTTCCATGGAGACAAGCTGGTAATAGGGCAGTTAAAACCAGAACAATGTTTTCTTCAAGGCTAAAAGTTAATGTTTTCTGAAGGCATGCAAGTTGTTTTCACATATGGGAGGAGAATTCCTCTTCTTCTTTTGGCTTTTCCCAGTTAGGGGTTGCCACAGTGGATCACCTGTCCGCTCATGATTGGCAGTGGAGTTTTATGGTGTTGAGTTGCCAGCCCTGTGCCCAACCTTCCACAGAAGGCACACACTCACACCTAGGGCCAAATTTAGAGTGTCCAATCCACCTACAGCATGTCTTTGGGATGTGGGAGGAAACCAGAGCACCTGGAGGAAACCCATGCGACCACAGGGAGGACATGCAGACTCCGCACAGAAGGCACCCCAGCCGAGGATCGAACTGGATAACCTCTTGCTGTGAGGCAGCAACGCTGACTGCTGCACCACCGTGGCCACCCTACATCTGGGAGGAGAATAAAGATTAAAAAAAAAATAACAGACTAATTAGTGTAAGTAGAAATACAGGCAATAGCATGTGACTTAACCTAGATAACCTCAATCTCAAGTAAATTAGGGCCTGTGTTTGCAGCTATTTAGGACGGATGATCCGATTAAGAAGGTTAAACTTCATTATTTGAAGATGTGCATAGTTATGTGTGTTTGTATTAACATGTTTTGGGGTGTTCTGAGTGTTTTTTTTTTAATAAAACAAAAAGTATTGTAAAATGTAACACAAGTTCCAATACTTATGATAAGAAAAAAACTGTATAAAGGATTACCTGCCAAACATTAGTGGGCGCATGTATCACAAAAGCTGGAAACAGACATTTAAAAAAGCTGCCTTATATAATATGTGAGAATAATGATTCCTTACCATAATAGCAGCACTCTCTATATTATCTTGGAATGTGCATGGCCATACAGGTATAAACAAAAAAGGAAGGAATATTTAATTATATTAAGAAATGCAGAGTGCAATTAACAATATTAAACATGGCACATTTTAAAAGGCATGACAATGTGAATCTGTTAAAGAAAGGATTTCATAATGGATATTCATCAGTGTACGAGGGATAAAGGAAAAGAGGAGCTCTTATAGGTTCATAGGTAAGTACTAGTCTATCTGCCCAAGGACATTTATTAGCCTAGCCAGAATGTGTTGCCTTTTGCCACCCCCTTAGATTAGTGCCCTGTGCCTCTGTCCAGCAGAGCCATTAGTTCCCTGTGCCACTGTCCAGCAGAGCCACTGCAGTGATCCCCGGGGTAAATTTTCTGTTTCCCATCCAGCTGTCAAGGTTTCTCTTGAAGAGTGTTAGTGAGGGGCTCTGCCTGATGTATATTGGAATCCTGTTCCAAAGCATGCAGAGTCTCTGGGACAGGAATCTATCCCTCCAACATGTCCTATTTATTGTTGTGGTGAGGTTTATATCTCTACAGCGTGTGGTTCTCTGGTATTTGTTTTTTTTTTTGTTTTTTTTTTTAGGTGGAGCATGTCCATCAATTCTGGGTTGGACATGGCCTTGCATGTCAGGCAGAGATCACCTCTGAGTAAGCGGTATGCAACCAAGTACAGCTGGAGTTCTTTGAGTCGGGCTGCATAGGGCATCTGTTTGAGGTGAGTAATCCTCTTGGTGAGGTACTTTTGTGGTCTTTCCAGCTGTTGCATGTGTCTTGTAAGGTACTTATATTAATTTGTAGAGGATCTCCAATAGTGTTAGAAGATAAAAGTGATAATAGTGGCACATATTAGGTAGTAAGGGGCTACTGGCAAGGGATGAGGATTACACTTGTATGCATTTATATTCCACCTAAAACCGCTATTATAGAGCTTTAAAAAATTTGGAAGAAATAATCAGCTTTCAGCAGGGAATATTATTATAGGTGGGGACTGGAATTTAATTTGCAAGAAAATGAGGATGTATAACAAAAGTGGGTAGCTTTCTGAAGAAACTTATGAAAACATTCTGTTAGGAAACTTGTGAATTCGGTAGTAGGAACTCAAAGAATATGCATATTATTCCCTAAGGTACAATAACTGAGCTAAACTAGACAGAGCTTATATTTCACAAGAACATGTGCATTTAATTGAGAACTTCGACACACATCCAGTAACTATTTCAGATCATGTGCCAAAAATTACTAAGACAAAATTTCAGAGTAATGAAGTAAAGATGAGACACTGGTGCTTCCCCACCTACCTGCTAAAAAGAGAGAAATTTAAGGAATGGGTAGTGGAAATTATTTGGGAGTTAGTAGGGAAGTCAGTGAGATAAAATGAAAGTAGAGTTTAAAATAGGATAGGCATAAAAGAAAAAGAGATATGGATAAGATGTAACAAGAATTATTTAGAGGGGCTGACAAAGGTTAAAGTATTACAGAATAAGGGAAGTCTCACAGAACAAGAAAAGGTACAGTTGCAGTGTGTTAAAGAGAAAATAAGGGAGTGTCCAGACAATGTGCATGAGTTTAGAAAGATCACTGTTAAGCAACTGTTTTCTGAAAATAACTCCAGAGCACAAAAACTGTTGGTACAACAAATTAGGCAACAGAAAGTAGAAGGGGTTTTTGCAAAACTAAGGGAGCCTCTAACAAGAAAAATAATCAGAGGTAATGGAGAGGTATTTTGGAAATTTTATGAAAACTTGTTTAAGCAGAGAAATATGGAAATCAAGAAAAAGCACAAATGAGAGACTTACATATGCCAAGGTTAGAGGTAAGTGAGGCTCAACAATTAACAGTTAAGATAGGAGGAGATCAGATAAAAAGGTGATACGCAGGAAAGTCTCCAGGAATATTTGGTATTACAGACGACGGTTGGAACCTAGGAGGAAAGACAGTAATAAAGGTCTTGAAGATTTTGTTTAACCGTATCTTAAAAACAGGAAACACTAACATTCTGGAAAATGCTGTGGTAGTTGTAATACCTAAAGATGCTAAAGACCCATCAGATCCAGCTTCATACAGGCCCATTTCAATTTTAAACCATGATTATAAAGTGTTTATGTATGTAATGGCTAATAGAATGGTAAAGGTGTTGCCAAAAATTGACAGACATGAATTAATGTGGTTTTGTGGAGGGGAGGCAAATATTTGACAACATTAATAGAACAATAGTGATCCATTGGGAAGCAGAATGTATAACATTAATGAAGATGAATCAAAGAATGTAGCTGTAAACTATGTACCCACATAGGAATTGGTTCAGCAATACCCATATTTATGGGGACATGATAAAATGATGTATTTAGAAGTATGGGTTAAAAAGGATTATATTATGGCAGCTAAGGGTATGTGGGAAGATACTAAGCAAAAGATAATACAAGATCTGAGAAACTGGAAGCTCTTGTCTATGGATATGGATAGCAAGATACAAGCAGTAAAATATTTTAGTCTTTTTAGTTTTATACACAGGTCGGGCATATTTTTATCAACCTGAGGAGAAGTTGTGGATAGTAGTTAATAAAGAGTTGAAAGATTTTATCTGGGAGGAGAAGAGGGCAAGAGTCAGATCCTTCCAATAGAACAAGGTGGTTTAGGATTACCTGATTTGAATGGATACTTTAGAGCTACACAATTAATGCTCTTATACATATTACACATTATACATAATGCAAGCAGAAAGCTACAATTCAAAGTGAAAAGAGATAATAGTGAAGCAGGGAAAAAATTCAAGAAATAAGTAGAGAGTGGGATTTTTGATGCAGATTCTTAAGGAGAATAATAACAGTCATAGAGAAAACTAATCAATATAAAAAGAGCAGCACCAAAATTATTTGAAGAGAAATACAGGCAAAGGAATCCAGACATGGAAAACTTTACAATACAAAAAATAAGAAGACAAAGAGGAAAAGTAGAAAAGGAGATTAGCAATGGAGAAGTTAAAGAAATAGAATCTGGAGTACTTGGAAAGTGAAGGATTCAGTGTAGAAAATCTAATTCAGAAAACACTACAACAGGATAGAGCAATGGACATCCAGATTAAGGGGAAATCAGTGGAATGGGAAGCAATTGGTCAGATGCCATATGAAGATATTCTGGAGCCTTCCACAGGAAACCAATATAAATGTTCACTTGAAGCTGGACAGCAAGAGAAGGAACAGGAAACTGTGTAAACTCTGACACAGTCAATGCTGAGGAGTGATAGGCCAGTGAGTTCCCATATGACAGAGCAACGGATGGCCTGGGATGAAATTGAAGCAAATGTGCCATAGGAAGATGCCATAGAACGTTCTATAGAATGCCCACAGGAAATGAAAAACAAAAAATGTGTCCTCAGTTTAGAAGAAAATGAGCTAACAGAAGAGTTGCTTCATTTGGTAGAAATGGATAGATATATTAAGTTCAATGAAAGAAATAGACTGCAGAAGGTCAGTAAAACCCAAAATGTTAGAAGTTTGATAAAATAAATGAACACTACTTAAGACTGTCCATAGAGTTCCATGCAATATAACTGAAGTAAACAGGATATATTACTGTGCAGCTAAATTGATAACTGATAAAGTTCTACCACAAGAACACTGGGTAGTGAGGGAAAGGAAAGGGAGAAATCGAATACCTTCATGGAAATATCAAATAGAGAAAACTATAAAGAAATTTAGACAAGAAGTGTCACTTAGAAGACTAGAGAAGAGAGAACAAATCAACAAAAGTACTTAGAAAGATAGATCTGATAAAGGCAATGCACAGTATTAGAACAGATCAGGATCTATCATGCACTCTCGCAAATAATAAACAAAAAATCTCAGCACAAGTAGAAAAACTTAGAAGATACGCAGATAAATATAAAGGAAAAGTACAAAATAAGCAATTTACTGATGACCCAAAAAATTTTATAGAGAATTGGGAAACAAGGTAAAAGGAATTGAAATACTACCAAAAATGAAGAAATAGATACATTTTGGAGAAGTATTTATGAAGATCTTGTGGAACATAACAAAGATGCTAAATGGATAGAAGAACTAAAAGAAAGAATAAGAAGTTTAAAGGTACATGATATGGAATGGAATAAAGTAACAGCCGGAGAGACTGAAACAAAGTTAAGGAAAGCCTCTAATTGGAAAACCCCAGGCCTAGATGCAGTACCCAACTTCTGGTTAAAAGTATTAACATCTTTGCAAGAAGATTTAGCCATGAGTAAGAACTATTTATATGAGCACCCCGAACAGACACCAACCTGGCTAAAAGCAAGAAAAACAATGTTCCTACTTAAGAGTGAACCTGCAAGCTACCCTAAAAATTATAGACCAATAGCTTGCCTTCCAACACCATATAAACTATATATTGGAATCGATGCTGACAGAGTTTATAGTCATTTAGAAGAAAACAAAATTATGGCACTAGAACAAAAAGGGCAATAAAAGAAAGTCATATGGAACAAAGGATCATTTGTTGTTAAATAAAGTCATAATGGAAAACTGTATAAAGAAGAAGAATCTAAGTATGGCATGGATTAACTACAAAAAAGTATTTGATAGTATCCCACATTCATGGATAAAAGAGTACTTAAAAAGTATAAGATACATCCTGCACTGATCGACTACATTACAGTGACCATGAAACAGTGCCAGAACACTTTGCAATTAAGCCATGGTAAAGGAAAAATTATTATTCCAGGGATAAAAATTCAATGGGGATATTCCATGGTGACTCTCTGTCACTCCTGCTATTCTGTCTTGCCCTTAACCCATTAAGTTGTCTACTTAACAGCTTAGGCCATGGCTATAATTTGGCTCGTACAAAACAACAGAGTGTAAAGACCTCTCATCTTCTCTTTGTCAATGATTTAAGGCTGTATAGCTCATCAGATGAGGAACTTAAAGCACAACTGAAAGTTGTCAAAACTGTTTTAGATGTTACAAGAATGTCATTTGGTCTTGATAAAAGTGCAAAAGCAACCTTCAAAGCAGGAAAATTGCAGCATCATGAAAACATCAGTTTGGGACAAGAATGTGATATAAAAGAATTTGAGCAACAGGGAGTGCATAAATATTTGGGAATTGATGAAGGATCAACAATAAAACATGCATAAATGCAAATAAAACCTAGTGAGGAATATTTTAGAAGACTTGAAATTAATCCTGAAAAGAGCATTGACATCTATGAACAAAATTCAAGCTATACACCAATTTGCTCTTCCTGTCCTAACTTACAGTTTTGGAATGACTGATTGGCCCAAAAATGTGTTGGATAGATTAGATAGGAAAACAAGAAGGATGCTTCATGCTCCCCAAATGATTTGTAAAAATCTGTGCATACCAAGATTATATATTCCCCATTCTGAAGGAGGTATAAGACTCCTTGAAATTGATTACATGTACAGATCTGCAATCATGGGACTGCACACATATCTGCTGACCTCAGAAGACCCAAATGCAGTGAAACTTTTGAAACATGAGGAGAATAAATCTCAGATGACTTCCCCTGTTTAGTCTAGCAGAAGCATATCAGCGTCAAGCAGGAATGGAAATCAAACCAGAAGTAGATAAAAAACAGGCAGCAATTAAATGTGCCAAAAAAACAAAAGAAAGAAAGAATATAAGGTGAAGGATCAGATGAGAAGGCAAGAAATGTGTAAAATGCATAAATATAGTTGCAAGTACAGAAAACTTCTGGAATAACCTCATGTTGAGCTGGATTGAATGCAGGAATGGTTAAGGAGAGGTGAATTCAAACCAAGAGATGAAATGTTAATATTCACGGCCCAAGATAGTGGGCTATGTACACGGTGGTTTACAAAGTCCATTGAACATGTGGGAGACATAGAGAAATGTAGGTTTTGTAAAACAGAATTGGAAACAGTCACACACCTCATTGCTGGTTGTGACACACTAATGGCAGAAGGACTGTATACTGACAGTCATAATAATGTGGCAAGACTGTTGCACTGGGGACTGTGCAAACTTTATGGCACTAAAGTGGCTGAAAAACACTGGAAACATGAGCCACAAAGCATTATAGAAAATGATGAAGTCTAGATCACATGGGATCACCCATTACCAACAGTTCAAAAGACAGATGCTAGAAAACTGGATATAGTGGTCCATGAAAAGAAGACAAAAGTAGCATTGATCATTGAAATTGCCACACCCAGTGACTACAGTGTCTTGCGTACAGAGAGTCACAAAGTCATAAAATATCAGGATTTGTAGGCAGAAATGAGAACAATGTGAAAGAAAGATACCCAGGCAGTTCCAATAGTAGTAGGAGCAACTGGTCTTATAAAAAAGAATCTACAAGTGTATTTAGATATGTTACCGATACATGTAACTTCATATGAACTGCAGAAGAATTCATTACTGGGTACATTGCGGGTGGTACATAGAGCACTTCTGGCTGACATCAAAGATTAAAACAATACTAATTTCATAAACTTTTATCATACTTTGACTTAAGCATGGGGTCCATTCCAATCATGGTATTAGAAACCTAAAAGATTTGGAGAAATTAAAAAAAAAGCAAAATTATATTCATAAAGTAGCAGAAAGGATTCTGAGAACTAAGCCAACACAGGAAATACAGAAAAAGATTCTGTCACTAGGAATGACTGCAATTAGGGGTATAGAAAATAGACAAGATGGAGTTGGAATTTACTGGAGGAAACTGTCAAAGGAAACAAGATATTATGAAGAGAGGGAAAGGTAATAGAATGGGAAGAGGCCAAGAAGGTATTTGAACTGCAGGATAGAGACTGCCTTTACTATCAGTGATTGATATCAGAGTATCCAGTGATGGTGAACTTTGTGTGCCAGGAGCTATTGACACATCAAACCCAAGTTAATTCTGTGCACTTCAAGTGAGCAATGAATGCAAAAGCAGTGTCTTTGGTAACTCGGGTGTTGGTGATCTCTGACATGTCACCCCAAACGGCGTGGCATGTGTCATATTTGACAAGTGTGTCATAGGTTTGCCATGACTGGTATAGGCAAAGAGAAAGAGACAGGGGAATCCTAAGTGAAATTTCCCACTGGAAGTGTTTTTAGTTGAATCTAGAATGCAAGCTAGTATTAAAAAGAGGATAATTAGTAGGGCATGTAAAATATTGCATGATAACAATAGGAATCAATCAGAGGAGATTAGAAAAGATTGGGAAGAGAAGAGAGAATGGATGAGCAATTCAAAAAGAAACAAATGTAGGACAGGAGGGTGGCCTAATGGTTAAGGTGTTTGCCTTGTAAACATAAGGTACAGGGTTTGAGTCTCACAAGAAATAATTGGCTAGGCTTAAAATGGCTCGCAAGGGCAGTTAGCCTAGTACTAACCTATAAAAAAAAAATATATATATATATATATATCTGGCTCTCAAATATCACGTAAAGTCTAGGAGATTTAAGATTTTTTCTTGGATGTGCTTGCATAGGCATTTTATACCCTAAGCAGACTCTAAAGAATTTTTCCTCAGGTAGATGGCAAATGTTGGAGGTGTGATGGGGAAGTAAGAGGTAACTGGGAATATATGTTTTGGGAGTGTAATGGGTTGGTTGACGTAAAAAAAGTCCCTACAGATTACTCTGTCAGAAATCCTGAGTGAGTAAATGGATGTAACTAAGGGAATTAGGTTCTCGAGCTTGGATTCAGTATCTAAGTTGCCTAGACATAGTAAGGCCTTGAAAAGTTTAATTCTGGTGACTAATGAAGACAGTGGTAGCAGAAACAGTACCTTGTAAAAAAACAAAAAAAAATCAACAAAATTCACAGTTCTGCCAACTGAGAGTTCCATAGATTCAGGGAAATGGTTCTAATGTCAAAGTATTCTCGCAGCCAGACTACTCCATGAAATGAGTTAAAACAATGAACTTTAATACCACAATATAAATAAATAAATAAATAAATAAATACAGAATAGTTAAGGACTTTTATTCTGTTAATACCTAGGACTTCATCAGAACTGGAATAATTGTCCCAAGAAGTAGTATTTATAAAGTCGGTAATTAATACATACCAGTAGCAGTTTTCAGTCAATAATTTGTCTTAAAGAAATATACACCTTTAAAATATAATGCATACAAATCCCATGGCACTATAAAATAGTTAAAATATATGCTCAAGTTCATTTTATAATAGTTATTTCATAAATTTTATAATTTAGCTGTTCCTTATTTTAGTACAGGTAATACTGAAAGCATTTCATTTAGACCTGCTGCTCTGTTAGCTTCCAAGGATAATTGTCAAAATAGTTCTCTGCATTCTAGTTTATTTTCCCATTGTCCCCCTCTTGGGTCTTTTTTGTACTTGTTCAAGAAGAGAGAATTTAAAATAACTCTCTTTGCAAATCCTTACATGCTTTGCTAAAGCATTTGTTTCCCTGTCATTATTAATATCATATATATGTTCAAATATACATTTGTTCAGGGTTCTTTTGGTTTTAACTGCATAGAAAGATTCAAATTTTTTCACAAATTGCAATATACATTACCCCACAAGCATTACAGTTATAATATTGTTTAGTTTGAATTTTCTTATTTCTAGCAGAAATTACTAATTCCCTCTTTTTGATTATATCTGGACATTGATTACATGCACTGTATTTAAACATTCCCATTTTTTTTAATTCTTCTTATATGGATTTCCATAAGTTCCTTTGAACACATATAAACTCTTCAAACATCTCCATTTTATATGCAAATTTTAAGGGTTCTGAAAGTAATTTTAAAGTTGTAGGCGGCTGTTTGAACATTTCCCAATATTTTTCTACTATCTTTTTAAAATCACTACTCTCTTGATTATATTTTAAACACAATGCTTTATTAAAATTATTCTCATTATTTTCCATAACCAGGAAAGTAATTTCCTCTCTTATGTATTCTCCAAGGATAGGGCAATATTTTGTGCCCCACCCAGTTGTTATTTCAGTTTTTATTTATTCTAATAAATATTCTGGGTATCCCCTTCTAAACAGAAATTCTTAACATAATTACATTCCTCAATAAAATCATTAAATAAGGAAGTCATTTGTGCAGTCCCAACAAATTGCCCCTTTACAATATTTCTTTTTTGAAAAATAAAGGATGAAAACTACTGTAATGTACATAAGAATTACAGTAAGTAGTTTTATGGTATATTCTGGAAGTGTATTGCTTCAATCAATTCAGTGTTCTTACTTATGGAAATATCCAAATACTTTAACTTGTTATTATGTATTTCATATGTAAACTTAAAATAAAACTAGTAGTATCTTGCAAATAATTAATAAATTCAATTAACTGAATTTGATTACCTGTCCAAATAACATAGATGTTATCTAAAAAATCTTGTGTAAAAGTGGCACAGTTTAAAATATGGGGAATTTATCACGAACCTTAATCCCCCCCATACACACACACGCACACATATATACATATATATATATATATATATATATATACGGATTCACTTCATAACATTGAAATATCAAAATACTGAAACTCAAAACACTGAAACCAAAATACTGAAAGCTCAAAATACTGAATACTCAAAATACTGAAACTCAAAACACTGAAACCAAAATACTGAAAGCTCAAAATACTGAATACTCAAAATACTGAAACTCAAAATACTGAAAACACATATTATGCGTAAACTCAGCTTAAACAACATAAATCATAACAATTTCTACCAAATATATGCAGGGGGCAAGCCCCCCTGCACCCCCCATGTGGGGGGCTGTGCCCCCCACACCCCCTGCTAATTAAATATATCAACTCCAAGATTGCACATAGTGTAGTTAAGTGCAATCTTGGAGTAGATATATATAATTAGCAGGGGGTGTGCATATATTTGGTTTTGTCATTTTCAGTATTTTGAAGTTTCAGTGTTATGAAGTGAATCCATATATACACATCACTTCTCCCCAAGAGCTGCAAGAAAAAAACACAAAAATCTGTCCAAGATGTAGAAAATACCTCACCAACCTTCAACTCATTCTTAATCCTACTAAATCCTAATAATCCTAATAAAACTAAGCTTATGGTCTTCTGCAATAAAAGAACAAAAATAATCAAAACTTTCTTGCTATCTACTCCTCCAATGGTACAAAAACAGAACCAGTTAAACAAACTAAACTTCTAAGTGCAACAATAGACTGACTAAAATTTGACATACACATATCACTAACAATCAAAAAAGTTCACAGCAAACACGGCTCACTCTATAGAGCCAAACTTTTCCTAACTAATTATGCCAGACTTTCTACTGCCACATCCCACTTACTTTCCATCCTTCTTTATTACTCACAAATTTTCGCCAACCTGTGCAAGACTGACCTAAACAACATTGAGAGCTGTTATAGCAAAATAGCCAAGTTTACCATAAGCCAGCCCCATAAATCACACTACTGTACTGCACTTCGCCAACTCAACTGGCTTGAACTACACAAGCTATTAACTCTAAACCAACTCACCACTGAACAAAATATCATCCACAAACCTGACCACTGTACCGCCTGATGCCTGAGATCTTCTGATAAACTACTCCTTAAGGTAAAACAAATCCCAAAACTACTATGGCGACTGTCTTTATGCTAGTAAAATATCCAAATTCTGGAACCTACTGCCCCAGCATCTACTTAAAAATCCTGAGAATCGTAACCTCTGGTTATGCTCCTGCACCCATCCTAGCTAACTCGTTCAACCTGTCTAACTTCTACTTTAAAATTCCAGCTGTCCCAACTATATACTTCTCTTCTCCTCTCTATTATAGCAACCATTTGAGAACTTTCCTCTTGTAATATTCCTATTCCTGTTCTGTTTTTCCTTATCTCTTACCCATTGTAAAAAATATAAATATATATATATATATATATATATATATATATATATATATATATATATATATATATATAAACAAAAAAATGATTGTGAAAACAGTCTTTTATCTTGCATATTTTTCATATCACCTACCTGTTATCAGATATTTTATTTTACCTCTTTTACTTGTACATTTTTACTTCACTGAACTGCACTCTGAAATTGTATCTTACCTCTTTCATGTATGTAATTTGTTTATCTTTTTATTGCTATGTTTTTTGTCAACCACTTGACTTCGAGCTTTTCTCCCTGGGTCTCCACTAAAAATGAGCCCCTGGCCCAGTCAGACACTACCCAGTAAACAAATGTAAATAAATATAAAAATATCCCAACGATAACCAGGTACCTCTGCAACAGCTAATAAACAGTCCAAAGGCAAAAAAAAGCAAAGGCAAGGCTCCAGTTTCTCCAAAAGATTTAATAACAGCAAACACAAGCGCTTTCACAAGATGCTTCTTCAGGTGTATACCATATTGAACTAGAACACCCTTCTTATACCATTCAATCATAATCACATAATCAACCATTTAACATTTAAAGGCATAGAAACACATATAAAAACATATCAAAATACATAAAAGGTATAAAATATACATATAAAATGCGTTTTAAAACATGTTGCATAAGAACATAAAACTATCTACGTAATGGTCTTGTTTTTAGAATGGGTCTCAAAGGTATATGGTCATTAAGCCCATGTCCTACATCTGCCCTTAATCTCACAATCCAGCCTCTAACCCTTCCATTCTACTTCTAATATCACCTCCCCTTTGGTTCTCAAAACAACTCCCCAAAACCATAAACCTAAAAATATGTTGGTCACTGGTTTCACTCACATGTTTAGCCAGTGCATGAAATGCAATTTTCTTCTTAATATGATAAACATGTTCTCTCATTCTATCCTTTAGCTGTCTATCAGTTTTACCAACATAAAACTTATTACACACTTGGCATACAGCCAAATAGACAACATGAGAGCTGTCAGTCTCATTGTCATTCTAAAAACAAGACCATTACATAGATAGTTTTATGTTCTTATGCAACATGTTTTAAAAAGCATTTTATATGTGAATTTTATATTTTTTATGTATTTTGATATGTTTTTTATATGTGTTTCTATGCCTTTAAATGTTAAATGGTTGATTATGTGATTATGATTGAATGGTATAAAAAGGGTGTTCTAGTTCAATACAGTATATACCTGAAGAAGCATCTTGTGAAAGTGCTTGTGTTTGCTTTATTAAATCTTTTGGAGAACCTGGAGCCTTGCCTTTGCTTGTTTTTTGCCTTTGAAATGTAAATAAATAAAATAAATAAATATAGCACCAGGATCACAAAAATTGGGGCACAGGCTGTGCCGATAGCTACACAGTTATTTTGTTTGTATATCTCTCCTTCTTGATATACAAAATTGTATTTCAAAACTAATTCCACAAAATCATGTAGGATATGAATATCTCTACAATCTAAAAAATCACATTTTTTAAGAGCCTCTTCAAACTATACTAAACCCTGTTCATTGGGGGATTGTTGTAAATAGGTCCATTACATGTACTGTAACAAATAGAGCTTCTTCATAGAAAGTTTATTGGTTGAATCTACTTAAAAAGTACCAAGAATCATGTACTATGCAAGTCTTAACTCCATGGAATGGTTTTAATTTCTTATCAATAAAAACTACAAGAGCATATGTTTTTGAACAACTCACTGTTCCTGTTAATCTAAGGGGGGATTATGCATATCTTTATGTATTTTAGAAATGCCAAAAATTGCTGGTATCCTCGGGTGCTTATTAGATAAAAACTCAACAGTACTACTATTACTTTGCATGACCATATCATTCAACTTCATATCTATTTTTGATATGCTATATGCACTCTGTTTTTAGTTACAGGTAGGTATCATTCTCATTTAAAGCATTCAACATTCTCCCTAAGTAGTTAATAGTATCTATTATCACCAGTCTACCTCCTTTATCTGGTTTCATAATACACAACTCTCTGTTTTGTGTTAATTCCGTCAATACTTTATACTCTTCTTTGGACAAATTAAATACCCTTTTGTTATTATTCCTATTAGCTAATGCTCTAGGTTCATATTCAAGCAAAATCTCAAAGTTCTGCAATGCTGGGTGTAATGGGGGATTGTAAATACTTTTCTTTTTAAAATCATCTTGTAAACCATAACTATTCGAATCAAATAGAGTTTCAAAATTCATCTTGTGTAAAAACAACTTAAAATCTATTAAAGTCTGGTTAAGGTTAAAACTTCATGTTAAAACAAATGAGAAACATTTTTTAAATATTGAAAATGTGTATGGTTAAGACTTATATTGCTGAACTTAAAAACCTTAAAATTGTCCTGTACAAACATCACCCCATCTTGTATGATAGGTTTGGATAAAACCCCCTTGGGTTCTGTTCTTTGTTTAACAGTTGATTCAATTGTCTTAAAGGGAGAAATTCTAAAGGATCATCAGAGTTAGTAGTGGGATTGTATTCATTAGTGTTCATGTTAAATGGACAAACATTGTCTCTGCTACCAACATTATTTCCAGAGTTCTTATTTTTTTCTATGCTGACATTAGAACCAGTTCCATGAACCTGTGGAACTCTCCGTTAGCAGAACTGTGAATTTTATTAATTTTGGTGGCTGCCAAAAGGAATTACTAGAAAATCAAAATCAAAATTTAAACCAGCTTGATCTAATGTATTGAACAGAATATTGTAACAGAGAAAAAAAAGAACTGAAAGTGTTATCTTTTGAAAAGGGTAAGAGCAAATTACATAGGAAAAAAATGGAAATTCTGGCAATAATCTATACAGAAAATGTTTTGGAGGAGGAATGAGGTTTATGGAAAGGCAAGAATTGACCAGCTTATGTATTGTTGGATTGATTATATTGTACAGAAGAATATGTGTGTGTGATGCATAATGTTTTTAACTGTGAACATGTTAATATGGTTTGCTTTCTTTTACATAAATGGATGTTTTCCTATGTCACAAATAATAAAGATGTTTTTAAAGAAAAAGGTCTTACATTCAGAATTCTGAACTTAACAGAGTTGAATACGGTATTTTTCATAAGAATGGAATGTCCAAAGAGTAGGCAGAATGGCAGTCTTAAGCAGGTAACACCCAGAACGCCTGGCTTACATAACCTGTAACAACCACATACATCATCGGGAAATTAATGTTATTTTATCAGTGTCAGGTGGGAGGACTCAGAAGGTTGTCAGCAAGGGCACTTGCATCCCCCTGGACTTTCTTACTTTATCTGTGATGATTTGTTGAAATCAAAAAATGTACTGGCAAACCTGTAAATTTTTTACTTCAACTTACTCCTTTTTTTTTTTTTTTTTTTTTTTTGAAAGTTGCATCGTTCCTTGGTTTGGAGCCTGGAGATGCTATTGGAGGTTACAATCACATGATGAGCCTCAGTTCCTCCTCAAACTGTATCTCCGTTTCTGACCGTTGACAGTTGAGGAGAGTTATCCAGATTAACAGTGGTAGTACAGAGACTGAAGGAAAGATTTTTGTGACCAGAAAGACGTCTTTTAGCTCATATTATTGGATTCATGTGGGGGCAGTGTTTACAGCATTTAGGGTACGTTAACTTGATCACGGTCACAAGAAAGAAGCTCTTGGTATTTTTTTTTTTTTTGATTCAATATGTGCTTTAAGCTTGGTGCTAGACGTGAAAGAGGCGCACTTGAGACAAGTGTCAGTAGCTTCCTCCTAGGCCCTAGTGTCTTGTAGTATGTAGCTGTGTCAGTGTCAAACCAAGTTACTGTCAGATTTCTGCCATCTCTGGCTCCTTAAGCGGGGAAGGGTGGGCACCGTTCACGTTTTTTTGGTTGAACTTGTCATGGTAATCAAGCGAGCTATCAGAAAGCTGGGATCAGGCAACAATAAATGTTCTAGAGTTGCGTTTAAAAAATGGGGAACAATTGAAGCAGTATTTTTATTTTTCATATTTACATTTGAAATGTTGAAAGGTGTTTTTCTGTGTTTTTGGTGGTGGGGAATGGATGCACGGATCGCTGTTAGAGATCCACACTGGTTTGTCAGATCGTACAAGGATGTTCCCGGTTTAATTCTTCTTTTCTTCTGCTTGGTCCGCGAACAAACAGCTTCTTTTTTCTTCTTCAGGTAAGCTATTGGATGCCATTCCAGCCGTGGGCACTGTTTTAACACTTTTCTGTTGCCTGACATGTATTTTCTTGAAGGAGTTTGCAGTCATTCTGCCTATTGTCAAGCATCTTCTTAGATTATGGCTTCAGGTGCACATTAAGTCCTTCAGCTTATTTCAAGTAATGCTTTTGATTTAGGTATCACTGTAGTAGTGCTCTCAGTGATCAGATTGTTTTTCTATAAATTGGGGGAGTTCAGCCAGCAAAGAAAAGAGCATTGCCATTTTCAGTTTCCAACGGAAATAGCAATGGAATGGGGTAACCTGCAATAGTTGGACATTAGTTTTCTGCATCTGTTTTAATTAGATGGTTCTTGGAAAAAGTTGCATATGCAGAGCTGTCCCCTTCACTGTTTGAACTTCTGTTGATTGCCTTAGGCTACCAAACTGTACCATTTTGCTGGTCAGAGCTGTTTTTACCGTCCTTGCTATATTTTATTTGTTTTAGCTGACCATTTAGCTTTCTGCTTAAAGGACCCTAAGATTATTCATTCTGCTGGAAATTGTTGCTGGATTATTTTAGTGTTGCGAGTGCTTGTAACTTATTGTTTGTGAGTAAATGAATGAGAGAAGGAGAGACAGAAAGAGGGAGAGAATGAAAGAGAGAGAGAGGGAGAAAAAGGATACATGAGAGAGTGGGAGAATGAATGAGGGAAGGTGAGGCTACAGGAGAGATAAAGAATGATTTAGAGAGAGAGGTTACCAGAGATAAAGTGAGAATGAATGACAGAGGGAGGGAGAAAATGAATGAGAGAGGGAGAGGATGGATGAGAGAGAGGATATTAGGGACAGAGAGGAAGATAATGAATGAGAGAAGAATAGAGAACGAATAAGAGAGGGAGAGAGAGAGGATAAAAGGAACAGAGGGTGCAAGAATGAATGAGAGAGGGAAAACATACAAGAGAGAGAATGAATGATAGAGGTAGGCAGAGGATTCAAGAGAGGGGGTGAATAAGGAGGAGAGAGCGGATATGAAAGAAAGAATAAGAGAATAAATGACAGAGAATGCTATGATTATGATATGCTGCTGGATAATCATCTTATTTCTGGATACATTTTTCTTTGTGTGTGTGTTTTTTTGGGTGGTTGTTGATGCTATTACAGCAAAAGTTAATGCTTTTATCTTTTTGAATCACAGTACAAAATTATATCTGAAGGAGTTGACAAGTAATATACATATATCCTAACAGTTGTAGTAAAATTATAGTTTTTTTTAAACTCAGTATTATTTCTGCCTCTGTCTTGCAGATTGTATTAATTTACTGATTTTCACCCGTGAGTGCTGTGGTAAATTTAATTATATATGTGTGTCTCACTGGTATGCATGTTTATTTCAAAGTACCAACAGCTACATGATGTACTGTACATCTCCTCTGCATTGCACTGCTTTATAGCAACTGAGAGGTAAAAAAGGAAACACTAACCCTTGTCTATAAAATAACCCAAGTGTTATATGTTGGATTCTTCCTACTATCAGACTATCGCACAGAATTCAGGTGAGCCAGGTTTCAATTCCCAGATGAGGGTCAGTGTTTTCCCATCATGTTTCAGTTGTTAAAAAAACAATGTCACACAGAGGCTTTGCACTGCTGTGTGTGTGTGTGTGTGTGTGTGTGTGTGTGTGTGTGTGTGTGTGTGTGTGTGTGTGTGTGTGTGTGTGTGTGAGAGAGAGAGAGAGAGAGAGAGAAAGAGAGAGTGAGATGACCCAGAGTTAGCTGCTGGAATTTATTTTCAAGTGCATTTTCAAGGAATTGTGAGCTTCAACGGAAGAGGTTTACTGCTGCTCATGCTAAATTTGTTTAAAATGTGCAAATGTTTTGTTTAGCAAATGGTATCACTATTGTGGTATAGAATTTTAAAGCAATGTTAGTAGCACAGCAGGTTGCATACTTGCGTCTTGATACAGAGGGCTTTAGCTTCTACTCCCACAGCATGTAAATTTGTATTTTAAGGGGGTGGGTTACTGCAGTCCTTAGTATCCCCTCCTTTGGATGAGACGCCTACTAACTTTGAACCTCTTTTTCAGATTGTCACCCATTCCCTGTTGCAATACACCAGGTTACCATTTCTTTTAATATAACATAGGCAATTTATTCTTCAAGGGCAACAGGCACTGGATTTGTAGATGAAACACTGAAATAGAAGTGGTTTTACAGCAACAACCTCTTCATTCGTTTGAGATCTTTTTAATGTGGAATTACTTAGATGACTTACATCTGAAGAGATTATGCATACTGACCGATATTGGTGGATTGTAATGACAGACGTTTGAATGGCCTTTTATGGTTGAGATGTTCTGAATTGGGCAGTTTGTCATTACTGGTTCATATGTTTTGGTTCACTGCTTACTGGAAAAATGTTCAAAAATATAAATTTTAAAACACACTCTAACAAGTGCAGTCCTTAGTATGTTCTCCTTTGGATGAGACACCTAATAACTATGAACCTGTTTTTCAGCCTGCCACCCATTCCCTATTGCAATATACCAGCTTACCATTTCTTTTAATGTAACATAGGTAATTTATTCTACAAGGGCAACAGGCACTGAATTTGTAAATGAAACACTGAAATATAAAGTTTTCTAGCAACAACCTTAGGTTCATAGGTTAGTACTAGGCTAACTGCCCTTGCGAGCCATTTTAAGCCTAGCCAGTTATCCCCTGTGAGATTCAAACCCTGTACCTTGTGTTTGTAAGGCAAACACCTTAACCATTAGGCCACCCTCCCAACTCTTCATTAGTTTCAGATCTCTTTAATGTGGAATTATTCAGATGACTTTTACTTCTGCAGAGATTCTGCATATTGATTGATATTGGTGGATTGTATGACAGACGTTTGAGTGGCCCTTTGGCTGAAATGTTTTGAACTGGGCAGGTTGTCATTATTGGTGCATATGATTTGTTTCATTGCTTAAAGGAAAAAATGTTCAGAACTATAAATTTAAAACACACTCTAACAAGTGGTGTTGTATTATACAAGGGATATAATTCAATTATTATATAGTATAATTAATACAGTCAGGAAGGTGGATCAAATAACTTTTGCATGGTTCTAAAAATGTGTGCAAAGAGCCTATGATTTGAAAACAGCCCAAAGGTAAACTTACCCAGCCACTGGCCAGATGCATTTTCTTTGAATGTGGGTTTAAATGCTGTTTCAGTGAATGTGGGTTTCAAAGGTAGAGATGTTTTAATGCTAAGTCTCTTTTCATTGTAAGACTATTGCTTTGTTTAAGTTTAGTAAATGTCTATCAGTGTTTGCGCTATAAAATTTGAAATAAAAGTTGTAAATGAAATCCAAATATCTGTAATCATTGTAGAAGTAAAGCATAAAACAGTATGCACACTGAGATATTTGAACAGTGTCTATGACAAATGGGGAGAAATATCCAAGTAATGGGACACTGGAATGGCTGCGTGGGTGGCGTGGGTGGGCTGCATGGGCGGGGAATGCTGTGTGGGCAGAGGGGGTGGGGCTGCATGGGCAGGGCTCTGGGTTTGCACCCCCCTGCAAAAAATCCTGCGAGCTCCCTTGGTTGTCAGGTTTTATTTAAAGTCAGATAAAGCTTTAAGAACCCATTTTGTCTTATCTTTGACAAAAGAGCATGTTTCAGAAAAACACTTACAATATTAGGTTGTATCTTTTCTCAGAGAGAACTGCACGTTTAAGGGAAAAAATACAGTGCTGTATTGTAGTGTGACAAGCTTTCCAGATTTAATGAATGACAGTGTAAATGGTGTCCTGGCTGTAGGCTATTACCACTTCATCTAACTACCTACAAAAGTATGCAGTACCACTAGAAATGTAAACATAATGGGTCTAGTAACCATCTACCCATATATATACTGCATGGAAAAAAACAAACATATTCATAACCTAATCGTTATGATGAAGATTAGAGACATCATGAAGTTACCCCTTGTGTTGTTCACCAGCAAATCTACTTTCTTTGCTGTAAAAGAAGCTGTTTCATCCTAATTTAACAATCTTCCAAGCTTGTTGTCAAGATATTTTCCAGATGGAGAAATGAGGGTCAGAACAAAAACTTTCCTCTGGATGAACAGTGCAGTCAAATATGGCATGAATTACAACCCTCATATCAATATAAAAATGACAGAGATTAAACTTTTAGGGCATAGCAAGTGCCAACTAGGTAATTTAAAATGCCAAAAAAAGAACACTAGACCTCACTGCAGAAAAGAAATATAGGCAACCATCCAGTTTCTTGAAAGGCATTCACTGCTATCAGTTATCTGCTGCTGCCATCTCAGAACATCAAACTCTTTTTACTGCCTGTGTTGCTATGGTTTCTCCAATATGGCATGACTCAGAGAAAAGTGAATAGATTACATTTCTTTTTTAATTTCTCTGTCCACTCAATTTGTGTGACTAGTTCTTGACAGAGAATATAGCCAGCACAAATTGTGTCTTTTAGCGTACTCAGTGTTTTGTGTATTGTTAGTTACTGGATTTGCAACAATGTGCTATATTGTGTTTTTTAGATGTTTTATGTGTAATGTTTACCATTTTCAATTAATCATTAGATCCCCTTTCTCTTTTCTCTCCCTTTTTATATAGTAATGTGGATGTTACATAATTTGCTTTCATTAACAGAAATTATCTGCGGTGGTGGTACTGCGGTAGCTTTATTGCCTCACAGCTAGACGTTGTCCCATTCGATTCTCAGCTAGAGCGTCTTCTGTGTGGAGACATGCATGAATGGGCGTACCTTCGTTGAAGGTTGTGCATCAGGGATGGCAACTCGGCACGTAAAAATCTACTGCCAATCATTAGCGGACCGGAGTTCCGCTGTAGCAACCCCTAACTGGGAAAAGCCGAAAGACACAAACAAACAAACTGAACTTTGTACCTTTGTACACATTCACAGAAAATGATAGAAACACCAATGATATGAGTTTTGCAGAGCAGAGAGCTAGAACATGCATACCACAGCATCACTTACCATTTAAATGAGGATGGCATACGGTTAAGGTGTTTACCTCACAGACACAAGGTATAAGGTTTCATCCTCACCTTTGGTCACTTTTTGGTTATTGGCTAGGTGTGTAATAGTATGCACACTGATTACCTAGTATTTGGGATAGGAAACTGGTATAATTGTTAGGGATCTGGGGTTGGTATAATGGTCAAGATGTTTACCTCATATTGGTCACTGGTTATTGGGGTTTGGGATTAGTATAATGGTTAAGGTGTTTACCTCATAGACACAATGTATGAGGTTTACTTCTCATCTCTGAAGAAAACTGGATAGGCTTAAAATGGCCTGCAAAGACAGCTAGCCTAGTACTTAGCTATGAACCTATTTCATGATCTGTACTCTGGTATGTCTACTTTCTAGAATTATTTCATTTGTACAAACACTGAAAAAGTGTGTATTCTTGAAATGTACTGCAACTGTATACAATTAATACTTGTTGTACAGCTGTCACTGTCTGTTTGTAACCAATTTGTTCATTGAATATTAGTGCAACTTTTTCCCTTGACTCCCTTCTGCATATGGGCTTTTGGCAACAGACGTTTATCAGATCAACTAAATTTAATAAATAAATAAATGAGAAAATCATTTCTAGTCCATTTTATTCTTGGAAATGACTAATAAGAGCTTTCCTAAAGATGTCTGCTTTTATTTATTTATTTATTTATTTATTTATTTATTTCTCTGTTTCTCCACTGCTGCCTGGTGACCATCAGCCCCTTCTCCGTTGGCTGCCATCACCCAGAATGATACCACAGTACAAGGAGAAAATGATTGACTTCAACAATTGGCTAAGCTTCTGGTATCATTCTAAGGGGATCCAGTATCTGTCTGTCTGGGATGACATGATCAACAGACCACGATGCTTTGCCAGAGATGGCCTGCACCTGTCGCCCTTGGGATTCTGGATACTGGCTAAGGCTCTTGCCCCCCTATAGTGCCTTTTTTAGGCAAGGTTCGAATGACAAATTCACCACTGTAACAGGTACAAGGAAGCAAAATCTGAGGGTAATGATACTCAATATTAGAAATCTAAACCTCAGAATGCATTCACTCGAGGCACTCCTTAAAATAGAAAACATCGACATCTGTGCAGTGACAGAGACCTGGTTCAAGGCTCCAAAGAGCACCCCTGCATTATCAGCCTATAATTCATACCACACCTTTCGGCCAACTAACCTGGACTGAAACACTAAAGGCGGAGGCATGTCCGTATTCATTAAGGATATCCACACCTCCAGGCTAGCTGCTCAGCATAATGCATCCGAGATTATCCAAGTGCATCTAACTCTGGGCAAGACCGCAATCCAAACTGTAACTTGCTACAGATCCCCCCACCATGCCCCAGGATTCCTACTCCTCATTTCTTGATACACTGGAAAATATTAGGGTACAACCCAACACCCTCATAATGGGCGATTTCAACTACCCCACCATTAACTGGGAAAACTACTCCTGTATCAACTCTTTTGCTCAATGTTTTTCTGGAATTCATAAATTCCAACACTTTGGATCAACTTATCCACACCCCCACCAGGGGCAGCAATATCCTAGACCTGGTCATTACCAACATGGGCAACCGGTGTTCCACACCAGAGGTCACTTCCTCGTTGGTCAGATCCGACCATAAGCTAATCGCCCTAGACATCCACATCCTGCCCCCACCCCCCATTAGGGAAATCACCATGAAAAATTTCTCCAAAGCCAACTTCACGCTTAAGACAGAACTGGTAAACTTCACGACACCCATGCAGATGGACATTAGAGGTACGACTGCTAAATCCTACACAAATGCACTTTATAAGCACTTACAGGAGTGCATGGATCATGCTATCCCTAACAGAACCAAGATGTATCCTCCAAAAAAAGGAAGCCAATCTGGTGGTCCCCTGCTATAAACAAACTCTACAACAGAAGAAAGAACTGTTGCAAAAGAGTAAAATCCCATATTTGGATGAACTCCCTGGTCAGCCTCAGTAAGAAGCTGAGATCCCTCATAAAATCCTCTAAAGCTAGTTATGAAAACAAAATTGCCACTGATTCTAAAGACAACCACAAAGCATTCTATAGCTATGTCAAAAATCTCAATGGCAACACTCAGATCTGCTCTGAGTTACAGCACAATAGCACTAAGTATAGAGAACCAAATTATATTGTCAACATCCTGGCAGATAGGTTCAGTGCTAACTTTACCCCTCTCTCACCCCCTAAAAGGCCCATCTCTATACTGGAAGAATGCAGAGTTCCTGTAATCATGGCTGCACAGGTAAAAAACACACTCTCCAAAGCCAAGAACACAGCATCCATGGGACCTGACAACATCCCAGGCTGCGTTCTACATGAACTACAGAATGAACTGGCACCCCACTTAAGCACCATGTTCGATCATAGCCTCACCTCAGGCTTTGTGACCACTGAATGGAGCACAGCAACGGTTATCCCACTCCACAAAGGGGGAGCCACCACATACCTCGGGAACTACCACCCCATTAGCCTAACGAGCCTGGTCTGCAAGGCCATGGAACGTATCATCATGGAACTTATAAACAAAGACGTTGGTAATCTCCAAACTCTAGACCCCACTCAGTTTGGGTTTGTAAAAGGCAGATCATATCTCCTAAACCTGATAGACTTCTTTGAAGCAGTCACCAAAGCCATAGACGAGGGTAAGGTGGTTCACACAGCCTATCTAGATCTCGCCAAGGCTTTTGACACCATCCATCACTCTGAAATTATAGTTAAACTCACTAAACTAGGTATAAATCCCTGTGTCACAAGATGGGTTGCCAACTGGCTCACTGACAGAACCCACACTGTGAAAGTAGCAGACTCCAACTCCGACTTCAGACCAGTGACAAGTGGAGTACCACAGGGTTCAGTCCTGGGTCCTCCCTGTTTGGTATCTACTTCTCTGAAGTACAGGCTAACAAAGAAGGTCTTTGGCCAACTAAGTTCACAGATGACTGCAAACTAGGCTCCATAATTGAAACTTCTAATGATGTGGACATCCTACAAAAGGGCCTCACTGAGACAGATACCTGGTGTCAAAGCCACGGCCACAAGCTCAATGCCAAAAAGTGCATTGTCATCCCCTTTGGTAAAAACGCTGTACCCATGAACTACCACATAGGCGGTAGTCTACTTAACACTGAAAGTGTGATAAGAGAGCTTGGGGCACAGGTGGAAAGTAGTCTCTCCTTTGATACTCACATCGCCACAGTAGTCAGGAATTCCTTCTACATGGCACACCTCATCACAAAAGGTTTCTCATCCAGGAAAATAAAGGTCATTGTTCCCCTCTACTCATCACTCATTAGATCCATTATAGAGTACAACACCTCTTTTGGTATGTACCTCACAAGACATCTACAACAACTGGAAAGACCACAGAAATACCTCACAAAGAGGATTACCGGCCTCAAACAGATGCCCTATGCAGACCATCTCAAAAAACTTCAGCTTTACTCCATCGCATATCACCTACTTAGAGGTGATCTCTGCCTAACATACAAAGCTATGTCAAAGCAAGAGCTGTTGGACATGCTCCACTTAAATAAATCCCAATCCCTCCAAGCTACACACTCTAGGGACCTAAACCTTGTCACCACAATAAACAGAACATGCTGGAGGGATAGATTCCTGTTACAGAGACTTCCCATACTCTGGAAAAAACTACCTATCTATATCAAACAAAGCTCCTCATTAGCACTCTTCAAGAAAAATCTTGATGATTGGATGGGAAATAGGAAATTCACCCCGGGGATTACCTCTGGGGCTCTGCTTGACAGGGGCACAGGAAAATAATTTTCTTGGGTGGCGAAAGCCAGAGTACCTTTTTGGCTAGGCTTATATAAGCCCTAGGGCCAATAGCCTAGTACCTACCTATGAACCTATAAATGGTCTATTCATTTTCCCTTCACTGGG
The DNA here is from genome assembly GCF_019279795.1 of Protopterus annectens. Lineage (NCBI taxonomy): Eukaryota > Metazoa > Chordata > Ceratodontiformes > Protopteridae > Protopterus > Protopterus annectens. Next base: position 1,575,449,801 of record NC_056744.1, on the reverse strand, counting down.
GACAAAATCTGACCAATAGGGTCTGCCATTTAGGCAGCCATCAGTTTTTTTTTTTTTACTTGTGTATAACTTGAGTGGTTACTGAGATATTGTTATTTGTTTACAAAATATTGCACAAATAGTATTTACTGTGTTTACTATGACACAAAACTCAGTTTAAAACCTAGAATATAATGAACACCACCATTATCAAGATTTATTAGTGATGAACAGTTTGCAATTTACATTTTGTTTAGCAATTCATGTGGCTCCAGAGATAAAGTAAGGCCATCACTTGATTTTTATCAAAAAGCTCAGGATGCAACCATTGGATGTTAAGAGTACAAACCTCCAGAGCTCCATTGGAATGATTGAGTTATAGGAAAATGCCCCTGTATTTCACATTCAGAATGAGAAAGGAGCAGGGCCACATACATCATGCATGGCTGCCTAGATGATGGCCCTTTAGATGGTCCTCCCCTGTACATCTAGAGAAGACTAACCCCCACCCCCGTACAAGAGGAATGAATGTACACAAGTCTGATAAGAGGCAACGGGGCAAAAGCAGCACAGAAAAATATTTAGATGACATCATCTCCTTTTAATGAATGTTGCAAAAAACTGAGGTGTGACACTACTTGTGCATACCCATTGTTAATGCACAACAATTCTGTTAAGTGTTACACAACCAAAACTTATATCAGGATGTGATGATATGGGCAAGTGCCAGCATAGCCAGCTGGAGTTTTGTAAAGAATGATCTGTCCTTTGTATCTCAAACTGATTTGTACAAGATGCTTGTGTTACAAATGTATTAGAACTGGATGTCGTTTGTATATCAAACTGATTTTGTACAGATGCTTGTTCTGAAAATATATTTGTGATCTTTGCTTGTGTTGAAATGTATCAAGAGTGCACCCTGCTGAAATGAAGAGAAATGTACATGTATATGTTTTAATAGAGAATACTGGCATAGCAGAGCCTAACTTTAAGAAAATAAGGGAAATGTAAATGAGTTGTTAAATCCTTAAAAGGCACCCCACACTGCTGAACAGGATCGGAGATGCCAGGTCTGGGACAGAGCCTTTGTCTATTAGCTCAGTGAAAACAGGGAAGGCCACAGGCACTGCCATAAACATTTGGACATGTATTGTGGCCATCTTTGTTAACTTCTTGTCTCAGCTTCAAAGGGGAATACTGTGAAAACCTAGAGTTAGGTGACCAGATGAGTTCATTCTGTAGCCCTTGAAAATTATATTTTAGATATTAAAAACAGAAAACTCAGAGCACTGAGTATTCTGTTTGAAAGCCTAACTAGAAAGACCCTCACCCAGAGCTTCTTGCCTTGTAGTAGCAAGTAACTCAACCAGGGAACAGAGATTATTTTAGATTTAGTGAGGAACATAGTGAAGCTTAGTTTAGATATTGTTTTTCTTTATTTCTATAGAATCAAACCCTTTCTTACACCAGTAGCCAGGACCGCTATAGCCAGAACTCACTTAATCTCGACTCTACTCTATGCTTCACCTATATACACTAATCTTTCTAAAAAATAACCTCAACAAACTGGCAATCTCCTATAACAATATTGCTAGATTTGCCACAGGCTCTCCTTTTAGAACTCATCACTGTCTTAATCTAAAGCAACTAGGATGGCTAGAGTTTCTAAACCAACTTCAATTTCACCAGCTTGCTCTAGCCCATAAGACCTTGTATCAACCCACCAACACTCCAGTACTCACTAGCCTTATTACCCCTTACAACAATCTTAAGAATTTACCCTCTTCAAACAAACTGCTGATCAATACGTGCAGATCCAACAACTTGGCAGGAGACTCTCTGTTCTCTAATACTGTTGGAAAGCACTGGAATCTTCTACCCACTGAACTCATATCTCTGTCTTCACTAACACTTTTTAAACAGAATCTAAAACTATTTCTCAGTACACATTGGTTATGCCCCTGTACTAACCCTGACTAACTTTCTTCCTTTACACTAATGAATACTCTTCACCTTTATAGACTTATCCTTAAAGAACCAAAAGACCATGTTATTGCAATTTAACTATATGTATATATGTATATAGTAACATCTCTTATACATTACCTTTTACTGTTTGTATTATGCTCACAGTGAGTATTGTATTTTTTTTATTAAGCTGTTTTAGCTTGGACTGTTGCAACCATCTACATTATATTTTGTATCTGTCTTGGAGCTTTTCTCCCCAAGCCTCTACTGAAAATGGGCATGTATCCAGTTAGACAAGCATGGTCAACAAATGTAAAATAAATAAAAAAAATATTTGTCTGAGTCTGTCCAGCAATGTTCTTTTTAATATTTCCTCTGATCTGAACTCTGTGGTTTACTGTGAATATATATTCAGTATTTTCTTACTCTTTTGTTTATTATTAAATATATTTAAAATGTTTATTGTGGCTGGTCCTTGTAGAAAGTATCTAACCTTTGAGAGTACTTATATTTATTTTGTGACACTGTGTGGACCACTCCAGAAGGCCTAGCCATCTTGGTGAACTACTATCATTTGTATTAGTATTAATATTATACAATATAATTGAACACCCATTGTTAAGGGCCTTAGAGTAGCTGATTGTGAAGTGTCTGGTGGCAGTGATAACTACCTTATACTCTGGGCAGAAGGGGGCACAGCAAGTATATCTGTACCAACCTTTCCCAGGTGAGTGTGTGTGTGTGTGTGTGTGTGTGTGTGTGTGTGTGTGTGTGTGTGTGTGTGTGTGTGTGTGTGTGTGTGTGTGTGTGTCTGTATGTGCATGCATGTGTCTGTGTGTGTATCCATGTGTCTGTGTGCGCGCGCGTGTGTGTGTGTGTGTGTGTGTGTGTGTGTGTGTGTGTGTGTGTGTGTGTGTGTGTGTGTGTGTGTGTGCGCATGTGCATGTGTGTCTGCGTGTGTGTGTCAGCTATTTGGGGCAGGGACACGAAGCACTGGGTTCACAGAGAGGGTTCTGGAGGACTTGGCTTGGACACTTGGCTGAGGATCTAACCCTACAGCTGTCCCAGTGGTGAGTCTTATTGGGCATCTGGAGGGAGACACATATAGAGACATCCAGACCCTGGGCTGAGTGTGGTCCCTGTGTGCTCTTAAGGGAAACTGCACTTAATGCAGTGAGGTCTTTATCTGGAAATACTTCATGTATCCATTTGTATTCCAAGTGCACATCCCTCTCCAGTGTCAGTGGTAAGGATTCAGGCTTCTTGATTACTGGCCCAGCATGGGGTTGACACATATTAATGGCCATTACACAGAATATCACACATAGTTTCTCACTGCCCACCATTACAATTATAATATTAATCATTCTGAGGCAACTCGGTACATTTTATTCAATGGGGTACTGTGAAAAATCACATATCTATGCTACTAAATGTCAGAAGGAATTCATTAAGTTTGTTTAATGTTTGATCTTCATACCCATGGCATGTCGATACCATGATAAAAATTAATTATATAATAAAAAGAATAAAACAATGTCCACTTCATCTTTATAAAATGGATTTAAACTGGTAAGTCTGTCAAACTTACCATTAGGAAATATAAGTTCATCTATGAGATTAGGGTTGCAATTAATTTAAAAGGCATCCATAAGGCTTTCTTCAGCTACATTAGGAAGCTCAGAAGTAACCAATAATTATGTACTGAACCTCTCTCTGATGGTACCTCCTTCTCTGATCTCATGGACATTACTAATATTCCTGTGGACAATTTTTTATCCAGCTTCACTCCACCCACCCTTCCCTTTGTCTGTTTAATTCCTCCGACATATTCTACTGAGATCAACTTGAACTAAGTACTTTTGGCACTTTCTAAAATTAAAAAAATAACACTACTTCCATTGTCCTGACAAAATACTTGAATGTCTAATGAGAAGTGCAAAGTCCCACTAAGCAACCCCCCCCCGTCGACTCTTCAACCCAAGTCTCTCCCCCGGTACTGTCCTTGAAAAGTGGAGAATGGCAGATGTGGTACCACTGGATAAAGGGGGTCCCTCTACTGACCCTGAAAATTGCAGGCCTATTAGTCTCACTAGTATTATCTACATGCCTATGGAATGTATTATAGCTGAAATAATAAACAATGACATAGAGTAACTCAAATCCCTGCATCTACACTAGTTTGTCTTTGTAAAAGGCAGATTACATCTGCTTAACCTGCTTGAGTTCTTTGAAAGGATTACTAAAACCATGGATAAGGGGCATACAGTCCACATTACTTATCTGGAACTTGCCAAGGCATTTGCCTATATTCCCCATAATGGAATTATTGACAGACTCTCCCATCTGACCATCAACTCACACACATAGTTCACTGAACTGATAACTGACTGTCTGACGAAAGCCATACTGTAAAGGAGACAGTAAAAATATCCCCGGTGATACTGTATCTCACAGGGCCCTGTCTGGAGGTCGCTCCTCTTTGGTATATATTTCTGTTACATAAAAGCCAAAATCAAGAGACTATGGTAAACCAAGTTTAGTGATGATTTCATACTGCGGGCAAATATCAAATCCCATTCTAATATTTAATTTCTCCAGCAAGTCTTGCACCAAACAAATGCTTGGTGTATTAATCGTGGGCTGCTTTCCAAACCAAGAAATGCTGCAAAATTTCCTTCTTTTCTTACTATTCCTACTGATTACCAAATAGATAATATTCCACTTAAATTTGGCACAGTCATCAGGGATACAGGTATGTAAGATGGCAGCAGACTTTCCTTTGACCATCATGCTTCTGTTGTGATTAGAAAATCCTTCTACCTTGCCCAACTTATCCTTTGTACTAACTCCTCAAGGTCTAAAAAAGTTATAGTCCTACTGTATTCATCCCTTTTTAGATCTATCATTGAATATAATGCACTGTTTCATATGTACCTCACTAAATACCTAAACCAGCAAGACCTCAAAGTTTCCTCACAAAAAAGATCTCAGGACTCAGTATCCTTAGCTACACTGGTAGACTAAAAGCCCTGCCGCTCTGGTCAGTGTCACTCAGACTCCTGAGGGGAGATCTCTGCTCAGTCTTCTGTGTTATGAATAACTGAGCACTCTTTGAACTCCTTCACCTAAATAGAACCAGTGGTGTAGCAAGCATGCATTCTAGATACCTAAGAAGAAATACAGATGCAGTGTACATACTGGGAAATGTTGCTACCAATATTTTGGAAGGTTTAATTTTTGCATTTAACCAATCAATCAAATTTTTATTTACATGCCAATAACTTAGCACTTTATAATAAATAAACATAAGACAAAGCAATTACAATTAAAACTCCAGCCAAAAATCAACCAAACAGCCTGTTAGACTATAGGTTAAAATACCAGTATTTAAATTTAAAAACTAAAACGGTCCTAAAATGTCATGTGAACTAAGGAAGTATTTCGGTACTTCCTAAATGAATAGAGCACATCATACTCTTGAAGGTGCCTTGGTAGAAGAGTCCCATAAGTCAGCTGCATGGAGATACATAGTATAGAAGACTTGAGCCTGAACTAATGGATTGCTCACCCCAATAGAGCTCAGCAGACAGCATGAGAGACAAGAACAGCCCTTGCATGTAGGTGGAATGCTGATGATTTAGGGCTTTAAACATCATAGAAAAAAGCAACCCCCTGCACGTACGGCAATTGCACAGCCTAAATATCAAATTAAAGAACAGCAAAGTAAGCTAGCAAACTGTGACACTGAACAATTCCAATATTTAATAAATGACAGCCATAGAAAAAGGAAAAAACAGACAGGTTTCGGCTAATATAGTTACACAGCCTTCCTCAGTGTTAATAGAAGCAAATAACAAATTCCCTTTTATGCATGACATCGACCACAAAAAACATACTGATTGGTCAAATTATAAATGCTCATTAAGACGTGGCGGAAAAAGTCCACCTAATTAATTATTCTCTTTTTTCTTTGGCATCAAGAATATTGTGCCATCCTGCTTTATTTTATCCGTTGCCCTCAATTTTATCTATTTATCTATTACCGTGAACCTAAAAGTCACTGTAGAATGTACAGAGTGTTTATACAATGCACTAATGGGCTTCCTTATATTCATGTCACTATTGTGTTCAGATACCTTTATTCTCAATGGTCTAGAGGTCTGACCCACATAGAATGCTGAGCAACTGCACATAGCCAAATAAATTATCCAATCGCTACTGCAGTTAGCAAAAAATGTAACATCAAAAACATTTCCTGAGTTCTGACTCGTGAGCTGTTTAGACATTATAATTCTATTGCAGTGACTACAGATACCACAGGGACAACGACCCATAAGAGTATCCCCCAGTAGAGTAGTTTGTACACCAGTATCAACCGAACCTCTAGCTCCTCGTTTGTAGCGACTTAAATGGAAGCCCAGATTTCTGCCTCTACAAAAAGAAAAGCGGCATTTCGCCTGAAGAAATTGAGACAGATTGTGATCTGCCAACAAAATATTCCAATGCCTCTGTACACTATTCATAAGTGTGTCTGTGTTCCTACCATATGTGGTAACCAACCTGATTTCAGAGTTCTTAGTCACTTGTTTATCTTTATATTTCAACAGATGGCCCCTGTTTAGTGTAGTAGCCCAATTACTGGCCGTCAGTACATGTCCCATTTTATAGCCTCTTTCATGAAACCTCCTAGTAAGATCTTTCCTGAAGTATTCATAAGTAGAATCCCCTGAGCAAATTCATCTCATTCTAATGAATTGCGACTTGGGGATGTTCCTAGCTATATGAGGTGGATGATAGCTGGATGCATGGAGAAGGGAATTATACTGTGGATATTTGCGGAAAACCTCAGTTCGTAAAGTGTGATTGGTATTTCTAGTAACTAGAACATCAAGATATGTTATTTGTTCCAAACTGTAATTCACAGTAAATTGCAGGCCCCATTTGTTTTTATTAAGGTAGCCAACAAATTCCAAAAATAATCCACATCCGATCTCCAAACCATCCAGCAATCATCCAAAAACCTCCTCCAAATGTCCATTTCCACCAGGTAGATGTTATGTGCCTGGTCATAAATCAAATGTTCCTCGACATAAGCCATGAAAAGGTCTGTATATACAGGGGCAAAAGAAGCCCCCATAGCTGTACCCTTAATTTGCCAATAGCATTGTTCCTGGTAGAAAAAGACATTTTTTTGTAAGGACATGTTCAGTAAGGCATATTAAAAAGGTGTTGAAACCAGGCTGGTAGAGGTCCGATTTATATAGCCAATATTCTATGGCTTCCAGACTGGCCTCATGTGGTATATTGGTATATAATGCACATACATCTAGTGTACATAATAGCCCCCCCAGTTCCAATTGAGTTTCAGAAATAATCTGAAGAAATTCAGTGGTGTCCTTGATTCTGGCGAAGACCCATTTTAATAGTGGCTGCAGGAATTTGGTGAGGAATTGTGACAGTGTCTCAGTTACGGGAGAGAAAAGTCCACAAATTTCAGTGTGACAAAACTGATTATGAATGGGGAAACCCATTTAGTTATAACAAACATGTCAGGTTCGAGGAAGGAAATACTATGGTGACAAAAAGGAAACATCCCAGATCCATTCTTAAAAAACGCCCAGCTGGTACTGAGGCATCTACAGATGATACCCCATCGGCCACAGATTTGGACATACAGCAGGTTTCAGACTCACCCACACCAAAAAGAATAACCACCACAGCCCCTTTAGGTCCTACTATAAAAGAGCAGGGAGAAAACATTAAAAAATAGACAACGTGGAGGGGTTGTTGAAGTTACTGATTCAGAAGTAATGGTATGTAACAATGTCTTAAATATCTCTAATGCCACCCTGTCTCAAACACCAAATAAGTCTACTTAATAAAGGCTTAAATTTCATTCCTGTTTTTTTTTCATTTCTGAGGATAACTTAGCTCAAGATTTATTAGCATTTTGCAGACTCTTGAATTTAAGATTGCACTTTCAAGGATCTACTGATGGTGACTCTTGACAGAGTTTTCACTTATAAGTCAAAATTTGTACCACCCATGCACCATAATGTTCAATTGTTTCAAACAAGCGTATTGAAGGACTTGTATTTCTATATTTCTATTCTAGGGGGTTGAGTTATAAGGCTAACAAACTCTCAAAGACTGAACTAGAGGTCTTACATGATTTGGAGAATAACAAAGATTTAGCTATTCTCTCTGCTGACAAATGTGGGGCAGTTGTGGTCATGAACTGGGTTCAATATAATAGTGAGGCACAAAAACAACTTAGAGATGGGCGACATTATATGAAAATGCCTTTGGATCCAACATTTAGATTCAGAAAAGAGATTGATGATTTCTTGCTATCTGATAGGCAGGAGGGGATTATCTCTGACTCTTCTTTGTATCATCTCAAAGTATCGGACCCTATGAATCATTATATTTATTTTTTACCTAAGATTCATAAGGACCCTTGTAACCCACCTGGCAGACCGATTTTATTGGGTAGAGGTTCACGCACTGAGCCACTGTCACAATTCCTCACCAAATTCCTGCAGCCACTATTAAAATGGGTCCATGCCAGAATCAAGGACACAACCGAATTTCTTCAGATTATTTCTGAAACGCAATTGGAACAGGGGTGGCTATTATGTACACTAGATGTTTGTGCATTATATACCAATATACCACATGAGGCCAGTCTGAAAGCCATAGGCTATATAAATTGGACCTCTAACAACCTGGCTTCAACACCTTTTTAATATGCCTTACTGGACATGTCCTTACAAAAAATGTTTTTTTCTACCAGGAACAATGCTATTGGCAAATTAAGGGTACAGCTATGGGGGCTTCTTTTGTGCCTGTATATGCAGACCTCTTCATGGCTTATGTCGAGGAACATTTGATTTATGACCAGGCACATAACATCTACCTGGTGGAAATGGACATGTGGAGGAGGTTTTTTGATGATTGCTGGATGGTTTGGAGATCGGATGTGGATTATTTGTTGGAATTTGTTGGCTACCTTAATGAAACAAATGAGGCCTGCAATTTACTGTGAATTACAGTTTGGAACAAATAACATATCTTGATGTTCTAGTTACTAAAAATACCGATCACACTTTACAAACTGAGGTATTCCGCAAATATCCACAGTATAATTCCCTTCTCCATGCATCCAGCTGCCATCCACCTCATATAGCTAGGGACATCCCCAAGTTGCAATTCATAAGAATGAGATGAATTTGCTCAGGGGATTCTACTTATGAATACTTCAGGAAAGATCTTACTAGAAGGTTTCGTGAAAGAGGCTATAAAATGGGACATGTACTGACGGCCAGTAATTGGTCTACTACACTAAACAGGGGCCATCTGTTGAAATGTAAAGATAAACAAGTGACTAAGAACTCTGAAATCAGGTTGGTTACCACATATGGTAGGAACACAGGCACACTTATGAATAGTGTACAGAGGCATTGGAATATGTTGTTGGCAGATCACAATCTATCTCAGTTTCTTCAGGCGAAATGCCGCTTTTCTTTTCGTAGAGGCAGAAATCTGGGCTCCCATTTAAGTCGCTACAAACGAGGAGCTAGAGGTTCGGTTGATACTGGTGTACAAACTACTCTACTGGGGGATACTCTTATGGGTCATTGCCCCTGTGGTCACTGTAGTCACTGCAATAGAATTATAAGGTCTAAACAGCTCACGAGTCAGCACTCAGGAAATGTTTTTGATGTTACATTTTTTGCTAACTGCAGTAGCAATTGAATAATTTACTTGGCTACGTGCAGTTGCTCAGCATTCTATGTGGGTCAGACCTCTAGACCATTGAGAATAAGGGTATAAGAACACATTAGTGACATGAGTATAAGGAAGCCCACTAGTGCATTGTATAAACACTCAGTACATTCTACAGTGACTTTTAAGTTCATGGAAATAGATAAAACTGAGGGCAACGGATAAAATAAAGCAGGATGGCACAATATTCTTGATGCCAAAGAAAAAAAGTGAATAATTAAATTAGGTGGACTTTTTCCACCAGGTCTTAATGAGCATTTATAATTTGACCAATCAGTATGTTTTTTTTTTGTGGTTGATGTCATGCATAAAAGGGAATTTGTTCTTTGCTTCTATTAACACTGAGGAAGGCTATGTAACTATATTAGCTGAAACCGGTCTGTTTTTTCCTTTTTCTATGGCTGACATTTAATAAATATTGGAATTGTTCAGCGTTACAGTTTGCTGGCTTACTTTGCTGTACTTTAAACATCATCACAAGGACTTTAGAAGTGGTTGAGTACTTAGTCTTGGTCTTATGTGACTACAACCCAGTCCACTCCAGTTTGATTAGTGGATTGGACACTGGAAAAGCAGAGGCAGGGGAGGGTGGCAGTGAGCAGATGTGGCCGGCTTGACTATCCTGAGAGGAGAGAAAGATGTTATGACCCACTGCACCATGACACCAGCAAAACTGCTGCAGAATTGTAGGTTACAGCTGCTAGATTTGGTGACTTGTGCTGCACGTAAACCATGAAGGTATGCACATGTGTGATAATGCACATGGGAGACCCCCATGAGCAGAAGTACCAGTGAAGCCAACAGCTGCATCCAGGTGAGGTTCATTTAGGTAGGAACTGATTTTGCACATATGATAGCTTACTCCCAGTGCCCATCTCCCACCTACAAAAGGAAAAACAGTCCTATGTGCTCTTAGCATGACAGCAGAACAAATGTCCTAGCTCATACCATGACTGGGGAAAGAATGAGCTGACTCTTGGCTGGAGGAAGAATGAATGGGTCATCTGGGTTTGGGGGACGTTGAAGGTGGTCATATAGGGTGCCAAGAAAAAAGTGATTCAGTTATTAACAGGTAACCACTGCAGAGAATGGAGAACTGGAATGTTGTGGCTAGATCTGGAAGCTCATGCAAGAAGTCTTTCTGCCCAGTTCTGCACCAGTGCAAACTGTCAAGTTCAGAAGTTCACTGTTGGAAAGCCCTGGGTAAAGGACACTGCAATAGTACACACAAGAAATGACTAAGGTCTGCATAACCTATGGCAGTCCACAGATCAAATAACGTGTTTGGTATTAGGAATGTTCCTCAAATGGTGACAAGACTGTATGAAAGTTGACACCTACTCCAAAAATGCCAATAGATCACTGAAGATCACTCAGACATTGTACACCTTGGACAAGAAACTCAAAATTATAACTTCTTAAACAAAGTGAGGAATACAGACATGTCTTCCACATGGTTATCCTTAATGTAGTGTCAAATGTAATAACAACAACCTTGGAGGAATTGCATTTGAGGCCATTAACTAACACACTGAAGTCAATATGTCCTCCAAATAGTCCTCATTTAGTTCAAGTAATCTACATTCTTCTGATAAAATGAGGTAAAGTAGAGCATTTCAGGGTGTCTATGGCACTGAAACTCTGCTGGACCAACTCAGTGAGTGGAAGCGTATACACTGTGATTAATGTTAGACCCAAAATGGACTCCTGTAGGACTGTATAGCTAACACAGCAGGCAGACAATGAATTAATCAGAGAATACCCTCTGAGTACACCCAGAAACCTAAACGGCAAACCATTTAAGTATATTCCAGAGGTCTCACAATAGGTCTTCAAATACTGCAGACAGATCAAGGCGGTATAGGATAGACAAACACCTTAGATCTCACACTACTAAAATACTGTTAACCACTCAAGTAAGGACCATCATAATGCTAAGGTAAATTTAAAAATAGGACTTTATGAAAATCAATAATAGATTCAAGCTGATTACATGTGATATTCTCAATAACCGTCTTGATAAGGGAAGGTTTGAGGTGGATCAGTAAGTGCCCAGAGAAACTGGATTCAAAGTAGGATTCTTGAAATGTGTGGTAAACAGGATTCCTTTAAAACAGTGGTGCACAACGTCCGTCCCGCGGGCCAAATCTGGCCCATGACGCAACACCATCTGTCTCCCAGAGAGTAACCAAAAAGTTTTTTAAAAAGTGAAAACATGCTATGCCTTACTCCAGTCAAGCAAACTTTCCAGCACGTCCTTACTTACCTAATTGACTGTAGTTACACACACCTCTAATTTTAGCCGCACAAGTAACTATTCTTTCATGTTTATAACTTGTAGTCTGTAAACAGTAGTAACTTTCTGCAAAAGCTTGTTATAAGTCATGGCTGCAAGCCAGAATAAAGTTAAACGCAAAGTTGATGTAAAAAACAGTCAATTTCATGACTGCTGTCTTAAGTAAAATGGCAGTCACCTGTACCTACTGTTAACTCGTAACGACTTACTATGTTTTGAAGTGGCCTGCAGATGCATTAAGAATTCGTGTAGTGGCCCTCCCCACAAAAAGGTTGTGCACAACTGCTTTAAAATAAAAGGAAACTCACACCTTCGAAGGGTACTGGGCAATTCTGAAAAGGAAAAGACCCCCGGGCTTCTATGCAGGAGATGCTGATACCAAGTTTTATTTTTAAATCTGTTGCAGCAGTTTAACACTGATGCCAACATTTTTATGTTTGACCAAGAAAATATTATTATTTTTAATAAAACATTTAAATCTAACATGCTACTGAACATTTAAGAGGTTTGATTTACAGTTTATCATAACATTATTTTTGCTATTTATACTTTTTTGTGTCTAGTTATTTAAAGTGTCATCAAAACAGGGTCAAATTTCAGTAAGGTTTGCAGCTTTCACCAATATTATGGAAAATTGCTGCTATTAACGCTATTAAATACTTGTATTACTGTTCATATAGTCATTATTAAGATGGAACCCAAATTTACAGAGATCTCAAACTGATAATTACAACATGACTGGCAATGACTACAGCTATCTGATGGGGGAACAGCATAGCACCCCCATAAAATAAGTGAGAACAAAATGTTTCCTCTCTCATGACCTAATGGGGGAACTGACAAGGCATGGAGTGGAAAACTGATCTGTTACCAGTACCATCACTGGTAGAAGAGCCCCCCCCCCCCAAAAAAAAAACTTGAATAATATCAAATAAAGCATTAGTGACTCAGTAAGATTCATACACATCTTTGTCACTAGGAATATGAGAAGGCTGAGGAGTCCATCCAGACATAAGGCACTTAGATTTATATTTCTGTACTTTAACAGTCAGTGAAGTGGGAGTGGGGGTGGATTCATCTCTGGGGTGCAGATCATTTACAAGACATTCAACCAAGGTCCTATCTAAGTATTTTAATGACACTTCAGGTAGCTCTTAAAATCTTGTGCCAACTGCAGGTAAATTACTGCAGTACCCCCCCCCCCCCCATTTCTTGGCAGCACTAATTATATCACCTTGGGCCTCTCCTTTAGGAAAGTACCACACACTACATATAACTCACCTAGCAGATAAAATAAAATTAAATAAAGATAAAATAGCACGTGTTAAGTTTAGACATTTCTTTGTCATCCAGCTACATGGTATGTATTATTTTTGGAGGTAATGCATTGGTAAGAATCTCATGCACATTCATAGGTGCTATGACATATCTAGACATATTTAGATTTCTTAACCACCTGCAAAGCAGCCCGTAGCTCTTCACAAATTTCTCATTTGATAAAATAACAATTTATTATGTATACCATTCAAGAAAACTCTGTTAAATGCAGTATAGAAATAAAGCACTTATCTGCTTACAGTTACCAATTTTTCAGAAGCCACAAGTGGCATATTTCTAAAGACACCCAGCTTTTACTTTAAAATGCTGTGTGTGCATATTCTGAACTGTGATGCCCTGTTACAGAACATGGTGTGCTGGTCAATAAATAATGTTAAATAGTATTATTACCAGCCTCATCATTTTCTAAATACTCACATTAATAATAAAAATATGTTTTAACATCTCAGCTTTATAATTGTGTTGTGTTAATATTAAAAACAAATAATAATAAACCAGAGTGGAATCCCTTGTCTTAAATTACAAATGGCTTCCTCCCTTACTTTGATTTAGATTACAGATGGCTTCCTCCCTTACCGTGATTTAAATTACAGACGGCTTTCTCTGTTATTCTTGAGGAAAGAAGCACAGTCAGATATGCCAAAAATGATATTTCTTACTAAAGTAAACATATACAACATAACCATAACACTCAAATGCATAAAGTGCTTCTTCCGATAAATGACAATTCCACCTAAATGTTGAATACATTTATCTCATCACTAAGCACTTTTCCTTCCCTTTAATCCAACCCAGATGTGCCAAAAAAGAAAGAAACTGAAAACGTGACTTTGTATCTTATTTTATAAACTTTCTGCCTGAACTTGTTTCTGAATTTTCTTAGATATCATTCTGGCTTTTGTGGAAATCTTGTGTTAAGTCCTTCAGGTATTGGTCTCATCATTGTTGTAATATGTACTGAATTTCATTGGGAGACAGAGAGATGTATCTCAAACATTTTTGCCTCAAGAAAAGAGAACATTTATTTATTTATTTATTATTTTTATTTTACATTTGTTAACCGGGGGGTGTCTGACTGAGCCGAAAAGGCCCTTTTTCAGCAGAGGCCCGGGGAGAAAAGCTCCACATAGAAAAATTTCAGATACATTTAGATATTTAGACATGATCAGTTGTTGTTGTTGTCTTTCAGCTTTTCCCGGTTAGGGGTCGCCACAGTGGAACTCCGGTCCGCTACTGATTGGCAGTAGATTTTGACAAATGCCGAGGTGCCAGCTCAATGTTCAACCTTCAACAAAGGCACGACCATTTATGCATGTCTTTCGAATGCCCACCCAACCGTGGGGAGGACATGCAGACTTCACACAGAAGGCACTACCCACACTCCAGCCGAGAATCGAACGGGAGAACCTCTTGCTGTGAGGCAACAACGCTACTGCTGCACCACCGCGGATGTTTAGACATGATCAGTATACATGCAAATTACTATAGACGTGTTTTTACAGTGGTATACAGCACATCAACAGTTACAGTGGAGAGAACAAGCAAGAAAATATTAATTTAAAAATAAAGGTAATTAATAGATTTGTGGTGTACAGCTGAAATTTGGAACATAGATAGAATACATACATAGTACACAGGTACAGTACATACATTGTACATTAGCCAGTGTTTGTGAGTAAGAGTGAAAACTATTATCAAGTACTCTAGGTTTAGTATGTATACCTTATCCGCTTTCACTAACCTGGAGAGCAATCATGGCATTGCCAACTTTGCTTGAGATGTTGCCTAATAAGGTTTTTAAAGGAGGCTTTGGACGATGTGTTTTGTATGCTACTGGGGAGAGAGTTCCATTTTTTAGCCACTGACCTACTATATAGTGTGTCTCTAAAGCTATTGTACTGTTGGTGACTTCTAGTAGTAGTTTGCTTGATGATCTAGGAGGCCTTTTGGCTGTGTGATGCTGTACTAGGTTTTTGAGGGCAGGACACTTATTGGGGAGGTAATAGATTAAATGACAGAGGCAGAGCTGATTGTAGGTTAGGAGGTTGGGCAGTTCAAGCCAGTGAAGCTGTCTCAAAGCAGTACAGTGATGAGTTCTATATGAGCAATTTGCAGCAAAGCGGGCAGTTCTGTTATAGCAGGCTTCCATTTTGCTTAGTTCAGTTTTGTTGAGATTAGTCAGAATGGGAGATGCATAGAGTAGGGTGGATAGAAGTTGGGAGCGAGCAATGGCTGATCTTGTGTTGTTGGTAAGAAACGGTTTGATACGGTAGAGTGATCCCAGTCTGGCATGTACTTTTTTAATAGTTAAGCTTTGATGACTGTCAAATTTTAGGTGGGAGTCTATGGTTATTCCCAATAGCTTGGCCTGTGCCACTGGAGCAATTGGATTATATAGGTCACCATTTCTAGTAAAACAGGTAGTTAAAAGTCTTAAACCTAGGTACATAACAAAAAGTCAGTCTTCATCAGTCACATATAACTACCTTATTTATTTATTTGTTTCTTTGTTTGTTTATCTATTTATTTCTCTTTGTTTACCAGGAAATTCTGATGTGGTTTCTTTCATTTTCATTGAAGGCCCAGGGAGAAAAGCTCCACAGATATAAACAAATAAATTACATAACAGAAAAAAATATAACACAATATAGACAATATGGTGAGTTATATAATATCACATTACATAGGATAATGCAGAGTACCTTCCATACACGTTTGAGTTATTAAAACATGAGGTAGCTGATTAAAGAGAGATTTGACATTTGAGTAGCTAACTTCTCTAGTAATATTTTAGTTCAAATATGTAAAGATGGATAACACAGGAAATGAAAGGATTATACTGGAGGACATTTAAGGGAAGAAGAATTCTAGAAGGCTACTATATATGTAGAGGGTGGAATAGATAGAAGGTAACACGTATAAAAGAAATAGATGGTCAGTGTTTATTGGAACAGAAATTCTTATAGGACAGAAGAAGTGAGTTCTAGGCTAGACTGGAAAGCATGTAATAGCATGACAGAAAGTAGTGTAGATTCTTTTTGGGTGTTAGTATATTGTATTTATATTACTGTAAAAAAATTGCAAGTTAAAGTAAAGAAAGACAGAGTGTGGCTGAGCTCTGGGAGTTCAGCCTGGAGTAGTGCAAGAACACAACCAGTTGTTTACTAGGTATTTCTTTAGTGAAACCTTAAACATTAATTATCGTGTATATCTGTCTTATTTCAGGAGAGATTTGGTTCCACGTTTCTGCAACATGGTTAAAGTATAATAAATCATCTGTGCTGCTATAAGATCTTGTGATGGACAGCAGAGTTTTGTTGTTGGCCCATCGAGCTTGATGACTGGTATGGAGTTGTAGTATTCCTTTTAGTGCTGGGCAATTTTCTAGGATGTGTATTAGTTTATGGGGTATGGTAAGCTGAGAGTACTAGTGGTAGTTTCTAAGTTCTAGACAGTTAAGGCTTATTAGAGCGTGGTGTGGTGTTTTCTTTGGGAGGTCATTAGTTGCAAATTTTGTGATTTTCGTTATAGGCCATCTCTAGTTTCCTTTTTCCTGGTTGGTTATGGTTTGTAAAGATGGGAGACGCACAGAGTACAGAGGGGAGTGGGTATGTTTGTGCTATGGTTTTCTGAAGTGATCAGTAAGAAATTTTTGGCTCTGTAGAAGGATCCTAGTTTCCAGTTTGTCTTTTTAATGGCTAGTAGACACTGAGTAATACTCCAAGGAGTTTGGCTTATTATATGCATTGCGTTTTAGTTTTATTAGCAGATATGTTATCAAATGAATGTTTTTGATCAGAGTAGTTTTTAGTAGTGAAAAGCAGCAGCCTTTTTTTAGCATTTAGGAGCACATCTGAACTATTTATCCAGAATTCAATGGCTAAAAAGGCTGTTGCGCTGTAGGGAGGTTAGTGTTTTGGCTGAACAGATGATTGTGGTGTCATCTGCATATTTTACCATGGTAGCTTGTTTAATAGTGGAGTGCAGGTTACTGATAAAGATAGTGAAGAGTAGGGGGCTAAGACTTGATCACTGATGGACACCAACTGTTACTGGGAGGAAATCAGACTAGGCTTGATGCCATTTTACGGCTTGTTTCCTATTAGACAAGTAGCTGTGGCACCAAGTTAGTGGTTATTTATATTATTATGTATTCACTGTAGAAATTATTCAGTTGCAGCTAGATTATTTCCTGGGGGATGTAAAGACCTATTAGGCAAATGAATTTGCTATTATTATCTTTGATAGGGTTGATAAGAGGAGTGATATTATTAGACTGAGGAAGAATACGTTGTTCAATAGAGACAAAATTGCATATGAAAGGAGAGAGGTTTATCCTGATCCTAATGTCAATTATAGGTTTAGTTATGATCCTTTGAGGTATAGTGATAATATGAGGGCTTCAGGGCAAAATTCTGATTGTGCTTTTTTAGATCATTCACCCCCAGAATACCACTCACCTATGCCCACAGTTCCCAGGAAATTCTCCAGACTTATGGAACAGAGAAACAAGGGAGAATGTCTAGGAGTCCCCCCCCCCCTCCAGTTCAACAACAGAATTGGCAGAGGAAGCAGAGCAAAGGAAGGAAGGGGAGGGAGAGATATTTACTTATTCAAAGTTAGACTTAATTCCTGCTCCTCTAGTTTCTGGACCAAAATGTGATTTTATGGTAGGTATTGTTCTTTATTAGGAGCTGTTTTTAATTCACCTACTGGTTCCATGATTTTAGAAGAGGTTGAATTAGGACCAGAGAATGATGTTATTGTGAATACATTTGATCTTAATGTTTTACCTGAAATTAATGGTTTTAAGAACTGCAATTATAGTCAGATTTCTATTACTAATGAATTAGTTAATATTTTAACAAGGGTTTCACTTTTGCCCCTGTGAAAAATGTTGATGTTGTGGATACACTGACGGAATTTAAGCTCTTTCTGAGAAAGATTAATTCCTCTCTCACTGTGAGGAAGAAATCTGGGAGCTATAACACAGGA
This sequence comes from Protopterus annectens, assembly GCF_019279795.1. Lineage (NCBI taxonomy): Eukaryota > Metazoa > Chordata > Ceratodontiformes > Protopteridae > Protopterus > Protopterus annectens. The sequence continues at coordinate 1,575,431,434 of NC_056744.1, read as the reverse complement.
GAAGTATTAGTTATTTGAAAAATTATGTGAGTCTGATATTACAGCTTTGGATCAGCAAAAAACTTTTTTTTTCTAATTTAAGTAGGAAGGAACATACATTATTATTTGAATTATCCAGTGATCCTAGTATCTGCATTATGATGCCTGATAAAGGGGGAGCATTGGTTATTATGGATACAACTTTATATGTGGCAAAAATGCATCAGATTCAGTATTTGTATGATGAAGAATTTTTTGAGGCAACTACCAAGAACCAGATTAACACCACTTAGTTTAAAACTGATTTATGGTTTGAAGATGCCTTCTTGGAATATAGGTTTGATAGTGGTACCATTAATATTTGAAGGTACAACATCAAGTAATACCTGCTAGTTTTGGTATTCCCAAGACCCACAGAGATGCAATAAATCCACTACTCAGACCTATAGTTGCAACTGGTAGATCCAAGACAAAACCATTAGCTAAATGGGTTGAGCACAGTCTAAAAGACTTTTTTTGAGAACAAATATTATATTTTAAAGGATTCCTGGGACTGTCTGAGAAAAATTGCTAACACAGGTTATATTGAAGGTGGTTTATTTGTCACAAATGATGTTCTTTTTTAGTGATACCACATGAGTTGGGGCTTGAGTGGTTTTGGAAAGCCTTGACCACTGGATCTAACCGGAGTAATTTCAACATCGGTATCATAGTCGAATTTATGGAAGTTGCTCTCCTTAACAATTTTGTGTTCTTTGATTATGAATATTTTAAGCAAATTAGAGGTGTAGCTATGGTTGCTGTATCAGCCCCAGTCTTTGCTAATGTTGTACTTTGGTTTTGGGAACAAAAATATATTTCACATCTAAATATTGGAATTATATGCTATTATATTTACGATTTTTGGAGGACATTTTGATTTTACGGACAGGGAGTGTTGATATGCTTAGTAAATTTATGGGTTATAGCAACAACACTACATCTTTTTTTTTAAATTTACCCAGCTTATGGACTGGACTAGTACTGATTACTTAAATATTACTATTTATAAGAATAATGATAGTAATATATATATGAGTCTACTATGTTTTGTAAATCAACTTTTTTCTAATTCCTACCTAGATTTTACTAGTTACCATCTTCTCTGGCAGAAAAGGAATTTGGTAAAGGGCCAATCTATGAGGCGATTAACATAAATTTCTGAAAAATTTATATTTTTAAGGGAATGTGAAAAGTTGTGTGGTATGTTTATAGAAGGGGGATATCCTAAAAACTGGCCCATGATATGATGAATATTGTTAAGGATGATAGGAAGAACAGGTATTCCCCAATTTTGAGGGACGCCATTACTCCTATACATACAGCTAAGGGTGTTAATAATGGATAAGGCTATGGTATTGTCTTATACCAATAAGAGTGAACAGGTGAAAAAACCTATTATTAAGAATTGGAATTTAGTAAAGGATTTGGGGGGAGGGGTCGTTGGTGAGTTGGGTACACCAAAACTTGTTTACAAACGAGGAAGGAATATTAAAAATATTGTTGAAAGACTACCTAAGTATCAGCAATATTGAATGATAAAATGTGGTACATGTTCTCAATGTCATTACATTTATGATAGTTCCAATATAACAGTTAGAACATACCCTAGAAGTATTAAAAATTATTTTAAATGTAATTGTAGGACAGCTGGGGTAGTATATATTGCTCTATGTATTTCTTGTGATAGTATTTATGTTGGCAAGACTAACAGGCAGTTAAGACCAGAATTTATGACCATTACTGAAGGTTGTGCATTAGGCCCGGCAAGCCAGTACATAAAAATCTGCTGCCAATCATTAGCGGACAGGAGTTCCGCTGTGGCAACCCCTAACCGGGAAAAGCCAAAAGACACAAACAAACAAACTATGCTATAAAAAACTAAGGGTGGTAGTAATGCATTATTTAAATGGGTCTATATCATTATTTTGAACATTCAAATACTCGAATCCCTAAAGGCCGACACCAAAATATCAAACCGCAAGTACACCGAACATGAAAAAGCGCGAAATTCAAAATATCAAATTTCCATAGTTGGCCAACTCCACCTCCTGCTGCTTACTGCCTACCCAAACAAAATTAATAATCTATACTTCACCCATGTGTACACTTCACCCATGGTATCCCCTGTGCTAATTAAATGTGCATAACACACAAATGTATGTGAATGTGAACAAACAACACCCAAGTACGAAAAAAGTTTAATTTATATGGTACGTTCAAATTGTCAACCAACTGTATGTTACACTTTCAACAGTAGAGCTATTAATTTATATCAAGACCTGCAAACATATACAACTTAAACAGGTTTCTATTGGGCTACACAAATGTATTACTACATATGCACTTCATTTAACCATACTTCTAACCCTAAGGTCAGTATCTATTGCACATGTACATTAAATGTATTACTATATATGCACTTAACTTAACCCTACTTCTAACCCTAAAGTCAGTATCTATTGCACATGTACGTTAAATGTATTACTATATAAGCACTTAACTTAACCCTACTTCTAACCCTAAAGTCAGTATCTATTGCACATGTACGTTAAACGTATTACTATATATGCACTTAACTTAACCCTACTTCTAACCCTAAGGTCAGTATCTATTGCACATGTACGTTAAATGTATTACTATATAAGCACTTAACTTAACCCTACTTCTAACCCTAAGGTCAGTATCTATTGCACATGTACGTTAAATGTATTACTATATAAGCACTTAACTTAACCCTACTTCTAACCCTAAGGTCAGTATCTATTGCACATGTACGTTAAATGTATTACTATATAAGCACTTAACTTAATCCTACTTCTAACTCTAAGGTCAGTATCTATTGCACATGTACGTTAGTTTCCTATAAAGGATAAGGGAATCTCCTGCTGACATTTTACCTTAGTAAACATGATGTAGCCAACTATGGAAATGCGATATTGTGAATTTCACGGTTTTTAACATTCGGTTAACTTGCGGTTTGATATTTTTGTGTCAGCCCCTAGGGATTCGAGTAATTGAATGTTCTAAATAATGATATAGACCTATTTAAACATTTTATTTCCTATAAGGATTTTAATTTTTTTTTTTTTTTTTTTTTTTACATGTTGGAAAAAAATCCCACACCTGTGCAGGGTGGGTATTGGGATGCCATGGTTGAAGCTAGGAATTTTATTGGCAAGGAAAGTTAAATGCAGCATATCCCTCTGGGCTTAATGGCAAAACTTTACTAGATGGAATTTTGCAACTAAGATACATGGATATCTAATTTATTTTTATGGAGTTTTTTAATGTATGTTTTTTAGGATTATTTACTATTGTTAATATACAATGAATATATTTTATTTTATTGCTTTGTTATATTTCATTATATCATATATTAGTGTTTATTAAAGCAATTGGTTATGCTTTAACATGTGATTATTAATTGTGGTTTTAAGAGGCTGCAAATTTTTGGATATGTTATCTGAAGAAGTCCTTACTTTTGGGATGAAGGCACTTATGTTTTATTAAACTCTCTGTGTGTGACGTCTTTTTTTGGCATTGTCTTTTTTGGTGTTTATCGCTTGGCCAGAATTTGGTTTTCTTGGTTTTCTTTGGAATCCAGTTTGAGGTAGGTAATAAGAATTTCAGCATTTTAGAATTGGGGGGGGGGGGGGTTGAGTGTGTTGTTTTTTTCTATGGTGTTCTTAAAGATCATTGGTACTCCAACTCTTCTTTTTACAAGTTTGTCTGTTCAGGTTATGTTGATTCCAGGGGGGGTTATTTTGTTATTAGTTATTTCTGGCCTTAGCCAGTTTCAGTTGCAGTAACTATATTAGGGTTATAATGTCAGAGGGATACGTGGATGTCTTGGGTTTTGTTACAGATGCTTCGAAAGTTTATGTTTAGAAGACTGTGATGCCTTATTGAATTCTATGCGTTTAAGGGTCTGTGTGCTTAGTGGTGAATGTGGAAATAGTTTGGGAGATATCATTGAAAAAGTGTGATGTTATAAAGGATAGGTGTGTTGGAAGGTTTGTGGGATGGAAATTAAAAGGCTGCATGTGGAATTCTAAGGTTGTGATGTGTGTGAATAGGATAAGAATTGTTATGTTGATTGCATTAGAAATGTGTGTTCTACAATAGAGTATGAGATATGGTAGGTACTTCATAGAAGTGGAATACTTGGTAGTGTGGAGTAGGACTTAGGAACACATGAACAAGGCATTTTTGAATGAGAATGCAGTAGTTGTTGGACCATTGCAGTGTATTTATTAACAATGAGGTATGTTTGTGAGGATAGGCTATAGCTGGTAAGTAGTGGAGTGGGGTTGGAGTTGGAGGATCATTTGGTGTATGTTTAGAGTTGGGAGAAGAAGATATTAGTGGTATGGATTTTGAAAATGTTTAGAGCAGTGAAAGCTTTGGAGATGTTTGGGGATATAGGAGGTAAAAGTATAGGCTGGTTTTATGGGTGGGTGGGGTTTTACTGGAGGGTGACTGGCTAAAGTGGGTTGTGCTAGATGAGTATAAAAGTAGATGAAGAAGAGATGGGTGGGAATTGCAGGTAGGGTAAGGGAGCAGAATGGAACTTGTGCATAGCGAGGGCAGAATACAGTGGGATGAAATCCACAGTGGGGTAACTTGCATCTCCAAAAACTATTAGAAATCTGCAGATTAATGCAGGTAAGGAGAATAACACTGCAACCTTTGAAGCTGTGTTTACATAGAGAAAAATGTTGATTTAAATTTGTTATTACTGTATGTGGGATGCTGTTTATTATGTATTTACTTTTGAAATCTAAAAACAGATGGAATTAAAATATATATTTACAAATGAATGAAGAATTAATTAAGTCGAGAGATAACTTTGTTCATTCTATCACATTAATCTCAGTGGTAGTCATGTGTAGATTATAGTGGGGACTTGCACAGTGACTATACTAGGGATGATATTAATAAAATATCACACCTCAGACGGAAAATGTGGTCTGAAGTTACATTTCTGATTCTGAAGAAAAAAAGCAGACACTTATTAGCAAATGTTTCAACCTCAGAATTCCAATGTGCTTGAAATGGACAACTCTATCCATTCGTCAATTTTTTATTATAGATATCAAGTGACATTCAGAATTTTTGTATACCATGGTTTATGGCTGATATACTGCAGACCATTGTATCAAAGCCCTTTGTGAATTATAAACAAATTTAGACAGTGGAGTAAGACACTGCAAGAAACTTTACCCCATTGTGTAGTTCATAGGTTCATATGTAGGTACTCGGCTATCTGCCCTAGGGCATTTATAAGCCTAGCCAGAATGTGTTGGCTTTCGCCTCCCATTTGGATTTGATTAGATTCCTGAGCCTCTGTCTAGCAGGGCCATAGAAGTGATCATAGTAGAGGTCATAGTACTCTGTGTAAAGAACACATATGCAAATACTTTCCCTTCCCTCCCCTCCCAGATCAATCATTTTTCAACAGTACAATGGCACTGGTGTGAAGATGGTAGCCTGTAAGGCTCTAGCTGCTTACATTAAATAATGCTAAACATTGAAGTGATCCCCCTTCTCTGCTAATATGCTGCTTAGCAATACATTAATGCTGTTTAAAGAACAAAAACTCCTCCTCTACACCTAGGGTTACCACCTGTCCCACTTTGGGAGGGACAGTCCCTCTTTGGGCAGTTGTGTCCTGACAGAAAATATTAAAAATGGCAAATGTCCTGAGATTGTAGGACATAATTATGTCCCATATTTTATGTAATAGTTGCATAAAACAGTTATTCTGTATCTAAAATACCTAAATGTTACAAAACATTGAATAAGCAACTAAAATGCTACAAGAATAAGCTTTTATTTAGGCAAAAAAGTTAAGTTCTATCCTTTGTACTGACCGTGGGTATGTGTCGGCCTGTAAAATCTGATGTGTGTCTTGAAAATGTCCCACTTTGGCCATTTGAAAAGGTGGCAACCCTATCTACACCTTTGCATGTGAGGAAAAATCCCACCAGCAATGAAATTCCCTGTGGTTCAAACAACCCTGCTACCAAAACTACATCTTACCTCATCCACACACAGTGGCACTGACGAGCTCCTGCCAATAAGAGCTTCTGCAGCACCAGGACCACTCATTACTATATTATGGTAATAATGTTAGCTCCACTTTCATGCCTAATGATTGAAACATATTTCTGAAACACTCATAGGTATGACAGAGGAACACACAGCAACAGCTAAAACCTATTTAGTAAGTATATAATGTAGTACTTTAGTACATTTTTTTTGCTCTACTACATTGCAGTGTCATGTAACACAGCAGAAGACAGAAGCAGTTGATTAGCTACAGAGGATGACTACAGAACTGGAGCACTTTATTTTTTTCACCACTGTATAATAAGTGCTTCTGTGTAATACATAAAACATAGGTAGTTTTTACACCACTGTTAAGAACTGCAATCCAGGATTAAATAGCAAACATCCTAAAGATAGTGTGCAAAGTACTTTTACACCTCTCTGCACTATATTTATGAATACGAGGGATGTTGTCCCTCACTACAACTCTAAGAGTGCCACATACAAAGAAAACATGCCAGTTCCATTGGCATAGAAGGATAGAGCCCTGACTATGACCCAGGCAATCTGTGTTCAAATAGTGGCTTGGATGCCTGTTGCAGGTGGTGCAGAGAGGTACGGTAGAGTGCTGCATCTTTGTTGTCTTACCTCTCTTGGGGAGAAGAAGCCAATGTCCACATCTGGTTGCTCATTCCCATTGTAGCATCCCAGATGGAGACTGGAGATCCCACAGGAGTACCGGCTTCAAGGGGGCAAGACAGTCCCGAGAGATTATACCACTCACAGAAGTGCTTGGCACTCTGTCACCAGTGCCCATTGCAGTCTGAACCCTGGGGTGACTACAGGCATGCAAGGGTGGGGGAATAGGACCTTAAAGCTACACATCTCCAATGGCCTTGGAAGTGTGCTGGCTCTGTTTGATTCTCAGTCCTTAGGAGGAACAAACGGGATATTGGGATCCCACCTCCTGGGGGAACAAATGGCCTGGAAAGGGCAGTGGGCACAGTAAAGTTTAACAGCCACTGGCAAGCAGGGAAAAACATAGAAAGGCAACATTATTTAAGTATTACCCTCTTTGTTTCTGCCTACTTCACAACTCAAATGCACAAGCCTTGTACTCCTGACATGTGACCAAACTCTGGAATCACTTGCCATCTGCTCTCAGACAGCCTCAAACTCAAAACAGTTTCAAGAAGCATCTCCACACTCGTCTTCTTAACTCTGAAGTGTACTCTTACTCTTCATCTCCTAGTTAATAAGTTGTTTCCTGAACTACTTCCTTCTCTCAAACGGCAGAGTTTTTCCTCTCATCAGTAACTGAAGAATTTTGCTCTTTTTATAACTCATGAAATGAAAACTTAACCTTTTCGTTTCTGTAACCTTGATCATGCAGATTAATAATACAATTCTCTGTCACTCAGTTTTATACTCAATCCTCTAGATTTTTACATATTTTAGTATGGATCTCTGTCAACATTTACATCTTTATCACTTTCTCCTTTTTGTATTCCTCTTCCCACTCTTCTACAACTGCGTACCCCAACTACTTCCTTTATTTCAGTCCCCCTTTTTATTATTGTTTCCATTTTGACAACTGCTATTTGTCATATTTACCTAGACATATAATCTGTGTTGAATCTGTAACCACTATATTTCAAATACTGTTTGCACTCACAAAGGATCAGCTACAATCTTTTTGTATGTTTTTCTCTCAATGAATATGGTTTTTGGGGCTTTCCCTTGCTTTCCTCTGAAAAGTGGTCTTGAATGACCCATTCAGAACATCCCAGTAACAAAATGTAAAGAAATAAATATAAATAAATTCTGATTTTGTATTCTTTCTACAAAGTATACACTCAGCTTTTCCTTCTAGTGTTTATCAAAATGTATTGCATTACATAGACTCTGTTTAAGCAAAGTCAGTAAAGGGGAAGAAGAAGCAGGAAATCTGATAATTAGATTTTATCAGTTCAAGTTACAAACCAATGAAAATCTGCTAAGGAGTGTAACATTCAGTGAATACTGCCACCTTAGTCTGAGGATAACTATCAGTCATATATGACCAACTGCACAGGGTATGCCTCTGTCAGAAATGCTGGCTTGGAGCTATAGTTAACAAGCCAACCCAGCTACTCTTTCTGGACTGATATTCAAGAACACCTTAAAATGTATAAAAGATAGCCACTAACAAAAGTCAAAGTCAGTGGAAATGACAGTCACTCTTGCCACAGGCAGTGATAAAAGCAGGACGTCACAGCACTCCCACTGTAAATCACTGGATAGACATGGCCAAAATAAATGTTCGCCTCAACAGTCTTTGTCCCCATAACATGTTATCACTGAGACAAAATTCTTGGCTACAAAATGAAATAATGTCAGTGACACAGTCCCCATCATAACACTTTATGGTATGACAAATTAGAAAATAAATAATAACAAAGGTGCAGGGTACTCATAAACGTTTATGTGAAATGAAGCATGATTTGTGAATATTTATATGTAGTGGTGTACAAGCATTATTCGTAAACATTTATAAAAAGCAATGTACAAGCATAATACATAAACATTTATATTCAGTAGTGTACAAGCATTACGCCCACCATTAGCATTATCATTAAATAATCTCATACATTTGAGTTTCAGAGCTTGTATCCTTAAAAAAATGGATGCTAACACACATCCTGTTATTGTGGCAACTAAGTTTGTTTGAGGAAGTTGGGAACACATTACTGGTATGGATAGCAGGTAGAAACAAATTCTGATGGTGTCATTTGCTGGACAGTACTGGCAGATTTTATGCCTGGCTAAAAGACCCAACCTTAACAACTTTAGCAGGGGGGTGCTTAATACTTGTTATGGTTGAGTTGCATGCCACTCTGGCTCTTAACTGGTTTGTCTTTTCCTGAATATCAGAGCATAATCATCACGTTCCATGCAGTGTATTTTCTGATGGATTAGATGTCTGAAACTCAAATATCTGTCATTATTTAGTGATGTCAGTCCTCAATGATGGATAGAAAAAAATACAAATTTTAGGAGGAACAGGCCAAAAATTGTTTGTTTGTGTCTTTTGGCTTTTCCCGGTTAGGGGTCGCCACAGCGGAACTCTGGTCCGCTAATGATCGGCAGTTGATTTTTACGTACTGGCTTGCCAGGCCTGACGCACAACCTTCAACGAAAGTACGCCCATTCACACATGTCTCCACGCAGAAGACGCTCTAGCTGAGAATTGAACCGGACAATGTCGTACTGTGAGGCGACAACGCTACTGCAGCACCACCACCGCGGGTAGGAACAGGCCAAAAATAAGAGGCAAAAATCTGGACATTCCATGAAAATCTGGGCAGTTGATAGGTATCTGAAAATAAACTAGAACAGTATCATAAAGTTGCTAGAAGTCCAAAGGAAAACCACCAAAAAGATGCAAAGGATAGAATGGAAACAATATGACCACTGATTTGATGAATTAAGTTTCATTTGATAGAGTTCAGAACAGAAAGGAGGACATGATATGGATGCAAATGGTTTTGTCAGGGAGATGTGAAGGTGTCATACTGAACAGGAAGAACATCAGGAGAAGAAAAAGACAGACACAGTAGATTACAGGCACCAACTACTCCCTGGATCTCTGAATGTGTTTCTTTTTGGAAAGAGCATGGAGCACATGGAGTACATGAAATGAGAAGCATACGGATGGAGGGGAAGTAGAATGCTAAATGCACTTAAAATGGCAGACAAGATAGGATAACTGCCTCCTACCATCAAACGAATGTAGTGTAACATAAATGTCACTACTGATGCTGTGTATAGTCCTCTTGTTGCAAACAAAGGATTGTGGGTACTCAGAACAAGAGGTCACATATTGAAACTGAAATTGTTTTAAAAATCTTCTGAATTCCCATAATTACACACTGTGGATTGTTACCAGATCAGATAATAAGGCCTCTGGAACTTCCAACCTTGAAAAACTACCTTTTAGTGCATTATTGACACCTTTAGATGTATTAGCTATTATAGTAACTTCACAACCCCAGGAACCTCTGAAGAGTAATCAGCAGAGAATAGGAGCATACTATCTTGATAAACAAACAAATATTTTTCCATCTATTTATTTAGATTACTTATTTTTATTTTAAGTGGATTAGCCCTACTGGACAGGACACATTTACAAGGCAGACTCATGGAGAAAGCAAGTAGTATGATACAAAAACACTTACATAATACAACTGGTCTTGTACACAATTAATAATAACAAGCAATACAGAAAATATTGACAGAAAATAAGGCCACTTTCTAAGTACAAAATAATACAGCATTCTTTAAAAACAGAAAAATCACATTGCATAGAATACAGTCAACATGTATAGAAAACAGGGTTTTAACTTGTTTTAATACAAGCTGAGCAAATAGAATAGTATAATAGGTTGTCTGTAATTAATGTCATGGTGAAATTTGTTCCAGTTTGGACGTATGAATACCTTATGAGCTTTGTCACCCATTTCTGAGCAGGATCTGGGGACATGAGTCAAAGTTTTCTAAGCAGACCAGCACTTTCTTTCAGGTTTATGCCATTTTAATAGATTGTCTAGTTCAGGCATATGCTGCCATGCAGTAATTTGAACATGAATAGTTGTTGATCATAAAGTAATCTGAGTTTGAGGTTCACCCAGTTAATATAGGAGAGGACAGTGCAATGGTAAGTGGAAGAAGGGAAGTTTGCAGCAAACTTGGTAATCCTATTGTTAGCATTATTGAATTTATGAGCTAGGGTATTGCATAAGTTACTCAATACAATGGAAAAGTACAAATGTTTGGGTAGGAAAAAGGGTAAATAATAGTGTTATTCTGAATTCTGGTGTCAGGAGTCATATTAATATACATAAAGTATTCAGTTTACAGTGGGTGTCTTAGGTGAATGTGGTAGTCTGTTCTTTAAAAGGTAGCTTCTTGTCGTCGGCTCCATGGCATAGAGGAATAAAGACCTGATTATGGCATAGGAGACCCAAGTCTGATAAGCAGCTCGGGCACCTGTAGGAGCTGGCAGGGGAGAACGGGAGGAGCGGCCACTGCTGGTTCACCCATCCCTTGGTGCTGGCTTGCCACAAACATGGTACGTAGTTGGAGCTCTGAGTGTTACACCTGTAAAGTACAGGTCTACGGAGCACACAATGTCATGGTGAAGGTGCAGAAGCTGAAGGGATTCTCCACACACAGGCACTCTCTCTTCAGAAGGCAGCATGCAGCAGATATTGGTGAGACATGGGAGGAGGGGGTGCTGTGTTCAAGCATAAGTTAGGCTGCCCTACTGGACTGGAAAGCTGGCCCACTCCCTACTGCCTGACTATTGCCTCTAGGGTAATGGAAGAGCTGATAGAGCTACCTAGACAGGAATGAACAGGCTATAGGGCTTTCAACTTGCCTGATAATATTTGGCTCCTGTCCTCGCAGAACAAAATGGCCAGCTGGGTGCAGGTACAGGAGCTGTTGAGACAGGTCCTGCAGGGAAGCAAAAAAAATGAGCTTTTTGTCAATCATAACTTCAAGGTATTTCCAACTGTTTTTATCATCAATGGTGCCATTTTTCCCATGATAGATAAATGTATTAGGGGTGCTTGCAGTTCTAGGTCTATGTTTTACAAAACAGGTTACTTTTTTATGTTTTTCATTAATGACAAGCCTGTCATTGATGATCCAGTTCGAGACAGAACTAAAAGCAGTCTGCAAGTCATTGTAAAGTTTTCTTCAGACTCATCACTATATACTACGGTTGAGATATTAGTATACAGTATTACTAGCACTTATAATGAATGCCAGTATATTGTCCTGGTATACAAAAAGGAAAGAAGATGTCCAAGGACAGAACATTATGGAACTCCAATGTACAATTCTTAAGGGTATGAAACAATATTTTGCTAGGCCATGACCTGATAGAACGTTATAAAATCATTTTATTTTATGATCATTTTAGCTTAGTTGAGGCTACCATTAGGTCAACACATTATGACTTACAAAATCAAATGTTTTGAGGAAATCCAAACATACTACTGTTTGTAGGCCTTTATTTACGTGAGAATGTAGACTGCTAATGTGATGACTGCAGTGTGAGTTCCACTGCAGTGCGGATTCCATATCCTTTCCTAAAAGGATGCCGAATTTGAGTTAATGTACCAAATATTAACAAGTCATTTGAGAACTGCATAAGTACCCAATACTGCTCCAAGCTGGAACAAAATGGCACTATCTATTCAAATATCAAAGCTATAGCTAATTCCATAGTCAACAAATTTAAGTCAAAATTTCTCCCGCCCACTCACCCACATGTTCCTTTACTTGAATCTCAAAATTATGTCCCTCTGTCATTGCTATGAATCCGACATTGAAATATATTACCAAAACTAAAAACAGCAGCTTCTTGGAACTCTGACACTATACCAGGGTGTCTTGTTTTTAGCCCAGAGTAAGCCATTGCTGAACCACTTTTAAGATTGTTTTTAATCTAATCTTCTTTGCAAGGTATTGCCTGAATTATGAAACTACCAGTTGTGGTGTCTCTGAGTAAAGGTGGCAATGCAAATGATCATCCCATTAGCCTCACCAGCATTATCTGTAAAATAATTGAGAGCATTTTAATCAATTTCTTTGACAGCAATATTTCTAATTTACAAACTGCTGAACCTACTCAGTTTAGTTTCGCAAAGGGTATGACCTGCCTGCTTAATATGATTTATTTTTTTGAAGGTATGACTAATGTAATTGATGGAGATCATTAAGTCCATGCGACTTATCTTGACCCTGCTAAGACAAAAATTTCCCTATGAGCTTTTCTCCCGTGGCCATGGAACTTTTCTCTCAGTGCCTCCGCTTAAAAGGGATTTTATTGTGCAGTCAGACTTTCCTGGTAATCAGATGCAATAATAAAACAAATTAGGGCATTATGGATAAGCTTGCAAACTTAAATAATATCCTCTAAATCATTTTACGGATTGTGAATTGGCTCTCAAATTAAACGCACAAAGTGAGAGTTGGTGGTGCTTCCTCATCTAGTAATCTAGCCCCTAGCAGAGTGCTTCAATGTTCTGTACTGGAGCCCCATATTTTCAGACTCTACTTTTCTAATGTGAAAGGACACATACTAGATTTTTAGTTGACCATATTTACTGGTGACTGCCAGCTGGCTGCCATGATTAACTCCCCCACAAACCCTTACATTCTCCAAGAGAAGCTAGATAGTTGACATTTTGTGTTGTGACCATTACCTTAGACTTAACTACAAAAATGCAGTTACCTTTGGGAAGCAAGTGTATCCAACTGATTTTCACATAAATGTAGCCCACCCTACGGCTGATACTGTCATTAAAGATCTAAGTACATTTATCAACAACAAACTGTCCTTTGATCATAAAGCTTCATTTATAATAGAGGAATCTTTAAAACTTCCAGCTAACAAACAAATGTCATAATTCCTCTGTACTGTTACTGTTCACTTAGTGGGCCAGTTACTGAATTTTATATATATATATATATATATATATATATATATATATTTATATATATATATATATAGGTTTACCATGATAAGGTTGAATGCACATCAAATGTGCATTCAACCAAAAAATAACATCTAAACCTAAAACAGCAAAAGAGAGGAATGTCAAAAATACTTTGCACGATAAAGTGCATTCCATAATGTCAACATTCCTCTCTTCCAGACACGGCAGTTAGCGCACCTCTACTATTTTGCAGGGGGGCTATGCCCCCTTCACCCCCCATGTGGGGGGCGCTGCCTCCCTACTTAAATATACCAACTCTGAGATCGCACTACAGTTAGGAAATGGGCTGCTTCCCTGTTCCTCACTGAAGCGCGACCTCCCTCCACAGTCTCTGTACATCACTTTTCCTACTAACCTATTAACTCTCGACTAACCTCATTCAACTGCTTGTCATTCAGTTTCCTGCCCCTTAGGAACTGTGAGTTCGCACATCAGTCATTCGACATCCTGCAGTTCGGGTAAGTGATATCAAGCCTACACACACACACACACATATATATATATATATATATATATATATATATATATATATATACATATGCATGTATATATATATATATATATATATATATATATATATATATATATATACACACACACACACATCACTTGTCATGTATAGTTCCAAACATGTAACCTGACATGAAAGACTTTTCAGAATATTCTAATCCAAATAATCAAAAGGTTTAATTCACTTAGTTAACCAGATAGATTAAAATCTCTTGTGTTTTCTATCTAATATAGATCTTTTTCTCTTCCATTCATGGCTATGAAAGGCCCTGTCCTACTAGATCTTTTCTACTTCAGAAACGCTGCCAGTGTTGAGAACACTGCATTTAACATTTTCAGTTTACATTGCAGCATAAATAGGATTTCTTGGAGGAACAGTTTTGTTACCTAAAGGGTTTACTATGTTTGGAACAAGCTTCCCTTGAATGTTAAACATTGAAACACTTTACCCTATTTCAAGTTAAGTCTTGATGAATGAATGGTCTGCATATATTTACTTATGGGGTAAGCAGTATATCCTTATCAAGAAGTAAGACCAATCTACCAAGTATACTCCCTAGTGTGCAGCCTTTATACGGTCATTCAGATTACCTGCCTATTGCCAGTCTATGGGCTTATGCACCCATTTAGTACTTGTTTCAAGTATGTTTGGAAGCAGACTAAGCCTACCAATTAGTTAACAGTTTTCCACACTTTGAACATCTCCACTCCTGATTACGGGATAATTTTTCTCCATAACAGAGTAGGAAATCATCTCCTCTATTGGATTACCATGGTGAAAAGCATCATATAAAGCACAGTTCTGAAAACTTCTTGCTCTGTCTATGTTGATATCCATGTCCAGGGTAACATAACACAAGCTCTATCTTTACACTTCACAATTACTCATTGTGATTTGTACATCTTTGGTAATGTAATGTTTCTTTCTTTAGCTGATTAGGCACTGTTAATTTATCAACATTAGACATCAATGCATGTATGCAGCTTATCACTTTTTTGAATGAATAATACAGTTGTGTAGCTTTCATCACAGCAGCTTTTTGTTTACACCACCCTATCATAATTACTTTTCAAAGCATCCATACTTCTGGATTATTCTCAGTACAATGTTGAATCATTCTCTTCAGTCACAATCAGTTGTGGAATTTTCTAAATAACTTCTAGTTAATCACCAAACAAATATACTTGCTGCCCTGACAAATATAAATGACTCACAATAGCCACAATGTGCCTCTCTTATCCTTGCTTATACTACACAATTGTGCTGAATTTGTGTAAATGCAGATATATTTTCTGCAAACTGGGTAGTGCCATGTGCAACTTTTTAAACTATTTTCCGTAATAATTAGTGTCTGTTTCTGCCAACATCATTTTCTCATAAACATATTAAGAGAACTTAGAACAATATATTATAGCAAGACACTGTTTATCTAAGCATATGTTTTTACCATCCTATAAACTGTCTAGACCCATAAGTAACTGTTTTATCCTCTCAAAGAATTATCGCACTATTTCCATTTCAAAATATTTCAATAGGGACCCTTCTGTCAACAGCTGTTTAAACATTTCAAAACTCTTTTTCATCTCTATTTCTCAGTAACATTCCACATCTTGTTGCAACATTTCCTTAATGGCAAACTTATATCCAAAATAATTAGAATAAACATAAAGAGATACAGCATCTTTCCTAGAAACTTCATGACTGTCTGTCTGTTCTCTGAAAGAGGCACCTGTACTACAACTCCTATGTTCTCAATGTCTTCCACTAAACAATAACTACATTTTATTTTTCTTACTGTTAGTCTCACATCATGCTTTTTTTGGCCTGACTTCTCTTGAATATGTCATCAGATTCTAGAAGATGTGTGCAACAGTTTTCTGAAACATTTCATGAACTGACAATACACCAAATGCAAGTCTCAAAAATCTTTATCTCCTTACAGATAATTAAAAATAAACAGTTTTGAACTTTTGTCATCAAGATTCATAATGTACATGGCAAAATCCCTTAATAGCTTCAATCACAGAAAAGTACTTTGCTTTTCGCATGGTTGACAGCAATTACATAACTGTATAATGTGGATGGCATTCTCTTTTTATAACTTGATAAGATCTTGTACATTAATACAAATATACATTTTACTAATTATAAGAACTTATCAAGAAATTATGTATTGCTTCCCCACAAATCACCCCACTTAGCAAATGAGCACACTCACTGAATGCACTCTTAATTGATCAACATAAAGCTACAGAGATCAAAATACCCTCCTTGATGAATGGCAATACATGTCTCCTCAGTCAAAGGAAGAAAAAACAAATTAAAAATTAAGTGTTTTGCAGAGAGCTCCTTCCTGCACCTCTTATGTAAGAGAACAGAGCCCTCCACACTCCTTACTGCTTACATATACTAACCTTTAGATGACACAACTACAATAGAACGGAAATCTGTTGGTAATGTGTAATGCCAGATGATCTCTATTTCAATCAGTTAAATATAAAAAGGTAGAGCTTACCAATCAGGATTCATGATAACCCAAAGTACTCAGTATATTGTGTGTTTGATAAACAAGACCTGATCAGTGAAGATTAATGTATAGCTCCAAGACAATGATTCATAGGTTCATAGGTTGGTACTAGGCTATCGGCCCTAAGGCCTATGCAAGCCTAGCCATAACAATTCCCTGGATATTTCTTCCCACAATATTTACTTCTCTGGGCCCCTGTCTAGAAGGTCGACTGACATGATCCCTGGGGTGAATTTCCTATCTCCCATCCAATCATCAAGGTTCCTTTTGAAGAGGGCCAATGAGGCACCCTGACATGTATGGACAGTCTATTCCAGAGTATGGGGAGTCTCTGGGTCAGGAACCTATCCCTCCAGCATGTTTTGTTCATTGTGATGATAAGGTTTAGATCCCAGGAGTGTGTGGCTCTGAGGGTTCCTTTAGAAGAGGGCCAATGAGGCACTCTGTTTGACATGTATGGACAGTCTATTCCAGAGTATGGGGAGTCTCTGGGTCAGGAACCTATCCCTCCAGCATGTTTTGTTCATTGTGATGATAAGGTTTAGATCCCAGGAGCGTGTTGCTCTGAGGGATTGGGATTTCTTTAAGTGGAGCATGTCCAACAACTCAGGGTTTGACATGGCCTTGTATGTTAGCAGAGATCGCCTCTGAGTAGACAATATGCCACAAAGTATAGCTGGAGGTTTTTTTAGACGGTCAGCACATGGCATCTGCTTTAGGCCTGTGATTCTTTTAGTGATGTATTTCTGTGGCCTTTCCAGCTGTTGCAGATGTCTTGTGAGGTACATACCAAATGGGGCATTATACTCTATAATGGGTCTAATGAGGGATGAGTACAGTGGGACAATGACCTCCTTTTTTCTAGATGAAAAGCCCTTAGTGATGAGGTGTGCCACATAGAAGGATTTCCTGACTGTTGAGGCGATGTGGTTATCGAAAGTGAGACCACTATCCACCTGTGTCCCTAAGTCTCTCATCACACTTTCGATGTTTAGTGTCCTGCCACCTATGTGGTAATTCATGGGTACATGTTTTTTTCCAAAGGGGATAACTATACGTTTCTTGGCATTAAGCTTGAGCCCATGGCTCTGGCACCAGGCATTTGTTTCTGTAAGACCCTTTTGTAGAATATCCACATCATTTGGAGATTCAATAATGGCTTCCAGTTTGCAGTCATCTGCAAACTTTGTTAGCCAGAGTCCCTTAGTGTTGGCCCGTACTTCAGAGAAGTAGATGCCAAACAAGAGTGGTCCCAGGACTGAACCCTGAAGTACTCTACTTGTCACTTGTCTGGAGCTGGATTTGGAGTTGGCTACTTTTACAGTCTGGGTTCTGTCAGTAAGCCAGTTGGCAACCCATCGAGTGACGTAGGGATTTATGCCCAGCTTAGTAAGTTTATCTATGATTCCAGAGTGGGAGATGGTGTCGAAGGCCTTGGCGAGGTCCAGATAGGCTGTGTGGACCGCCTTACCCTCGTCCACAGCTCTGGAGACTGATTCGAAGAAGTCAATCAGATTCAGGAAACAAGATCGGCCCTTCACAAACCCAAACTGCATGGGGTCCAATGTTTGAAGGTTGCCAGTGTCTTTGTTTATAAGCTCCATGATAATGCATTCCATGCCCTTGCAGATCAGGCTTGTCAGACTGATGTGTTTTTTTAATCTGGTTTCAGAGTGGTAACCATTCTGTGTGCATATTTAGTGGCATCATTTGATTTCTTACTCACACTTCTATGTTCTCATTTCAACTCCACAGTGTAAACAGACATTTTTTTAGAACATGCATCATTGGTAACATTAGAGTTGAATTCTACTGCTGCTTTTAGTGGTTAGTAATTGGGATAGGGGTTAGGGTTAAATTTTTCGCCGGTATATAAAATGTCTTTAATGGCTGACCAGAATATTTTACAGTTGTTCTGAACATTACACCAAAAACAGAGAACAGCAAGCAATGTATCAACAAAATCACTTGAAATAGCTTCACTGAACAGCCTTTATTTATCAAAAATCACAGTTCGCTTATTCAGTAAGCGCTTTCATCTTGAAAAGACTTCCTCAGACTGAATCTGTTCTGAACATTGTTATAGTATAGTGTTTTGTCTTTATTTATTTGTTTTTTAGTATGGTTGAGGAGCTTTCTGAAGTTTGAGAAATTGTGGCATTTTATATTTTTGCTATTCTTTCTACACTTTTTCTCTGTCCTGCATTAGCATTCTTCTCTTTTTGGATAGCCAAGTTGAACTATTTGCTTTAGTCACTTCCTTCTAGAAGGTGGAAGGCTATTTGGGATATTTAGGAAAGTCATATTGAATTCATTTACATCATTATCTAAGGAAAGAATTTTTAGAATGTTTCAGTTAATAGATAATACGATAGGAATGAATATCTCTGGGTTGAACTTGGACAGGTTGCATGTTGTTTTATAAACATGCTATTTAAGTGGATTTGTGAGAAGTCTGGGTTTAATTTCTCCAAGTCTTTTGAGTTTCTAATAGCATGACAGGAATGGACTTCATTCCTAAGTCAAAGTAGTTTTAAAGTTTGTGAAATTAATATTGTTTCAGTCTTTGATGTTAGCCAAAAGTGCTCCTTGCAGATCCCTCAATCTGCTCAGAACTGACTTCTGCAATTCATATTGAGTTACATGTATCGGTAGCATATATAAATAAGACTGTAAATTCTTTTTTTATGAGCCCATTGTTCCTACAACTATTGGAACTGTGTTGTATCCTTGTTCCAAATTACCCTAATTTCTGCTTGCAAATCCTGATATTTTACGTCTTTGTCTCTCTCTGTGTGTAAGATACTGTAATCACTGGGTGTAGCAATAACTTTTGTCTTATTTTCAAGGAATACTATATCTGTTTTTTTCGCATCTATTTTTCGAACAGTTGGTAATGGGTGATCCTATGTGATATAAACATCATCATTCTGTACAATGCTTTGTCTCTCATTTCTAATTCTTCTCTGCTACTTCAGTATTGTAATTTTTGCACAATCCCCAGTGCAACACTTTTGACACATTATTATGGTTTCCAGTATAGAGGCCTTCTGCCATTAGTGTGTCACACCCCAGCAACAAAATGTGTGACTGTTTCCAATTCTGTTTTATAAAACTTGAATTTGTCCATTTCTCCCATGTGTTCAATGGACTTTGTAAACCAACGTGTATGTAGTCCACTGTCCTGGGCCGCTAATATTAACCTTTCATTTGTTTGGTTTAATTTAACCTATCCTCAACCATTCCTATATCAGATCCTGATCAACATGAGGCTGTCCCAGTAGTTGTCTGTACTTGCAAATATATTTATGCCTTTTCCACATTTCTTCCCTTTTCATGCGATCCTTCTCCTTATATTCTTTCTTTTGTTTTTTTTGGGGGTTTTTTTGGAACATTCCGTTGCTGCCTGATTTTTGTCTACTTCTTATTTGGTTTCCATTCCCACTCAACACCAATATGTTTCTACTAAATTAAGCAAGCATGTCATCTTAGATTTGTTCTATTTATGTTTCAAAACTTTCACTATGTTTGCATCTGCTGAGGTCAGCAGATAAGTATGCAATACTACAACTGCATATCTAAACGTGTAATCAATTTTAAGGAGGCCCACATCTCCCTCAGAACAAGGAATATATAACCTTGGTATACATTGTTTTTCATACAACATTTGATAAGTGTGAAACATTTTTTTGTTTTCCTGTCCAACTGATCCAACACATTCTGGGGCTAGTTAGTCACCCCAAAACTGTAAGCTAGAAGAAGAACAGCAAATTGTTTATAACTTGCACTTTGTTACTAGATGTCAGGACTGTTTTCAGTATTAATTTTAATCTTCTAAAATGCTCCTTGCTAAGTTTGTTTGCATTTGTTCATATTTTATTTTCAGTCCTTCGTTAATTCCCAAACATTTATACTCTCCCTCCTGTTCAAGTTCCTTTATATCACAATCCTGTCCCAAACATATATTTTCTGGTGCTGCAGGTTTAAAGCCTGCTTTAAATGTTGCTTTTCACATTTATCAAGACCAAATGACATCCTTATAGCATCTGAGAAAGTTTTGACCACTTCCATTTGTGCTTTCAGCTCCTTATCTGATGAACTATACAGTTTTAAATCATCCACAAAAAGAAGATGAGAAGTCTTACACTTTGTTGTTGCCTGGAAGCCAAATTGTAGCCATGACCTAATTTATTATGTAGACAGCTTAATGGGTTAAGGGCAAGACAAAAGAGCATCGATGACAAAACGTTACCCTGGAATATCCCCTTTGAATTTTTATCCATGGGATAATAATTTGCCCTTTGTCATGGCTTAGCTGCAAAGTGGTTTGCCACTGTTTCATGGTCCCCAAAATATAAATGATCAGTGTAAGGTGTATTTTATACATCTACAAGCACTCCTTTATCCATGAATGTGAGATGCTGTCAAATGCTTTTTTGAAATCTACCAGTGTTGTACTTAGATTCTTCCTCGTTTTACAATTCTCCTTTATTACTTCATTTAACAACAAATGATCCTTTGTTCCGAATGACTTTCCTTTTGTTCTATTGCAATTACTGAGTTTTCTTCTAAATGACTATAAACTCTATCAGTATCAATTCCAATATATAAATATATAGTTTATACATTGCTGGAAAGCAAGTTATTGGTCTATAGTTTTTAGGATAGCTTGCAGGTTCACCCTTAAGAAGGAGTATCATTTTTCCTGTTGTTAATCGGGCTGGTGTCTGTTCAGGGAGTGCATGTATGTAGATCTTACTCAGGGCTAAATGTCCATGTAAAGATGTTAATATTTTTAGCCAGAAGTTAGATCTTGCATCTGGGCCTTGGTTTTCCAGTTAGGAGCTTTTCTTAATGTTGTTTCATTTTATCTGGTTGTTACTTCATCCCATTTCAAATCCAGTACATTTGAACTTCTTAATGTTTCTTTTACTTCTTCTATCAATTCAGCATCTTTGCTATGATCCACAGGATCTTCATAAATATTTCTCCAAAATATGTCTGTCTCTTCTTTTTGGTGGTGTTTCTGTTTCTTTTGCTTTGTTTCACAATTCTCTATAAAACGTTTTGGGTCATCAATGAATTGCTTATTTTGTACTTTTCCTTTATATTTATCTGCATGTCTTCTAAGTTTTTCTGCATGTGCTGATATTTTTAGTTTATTTGCAATAGTGTACAATAGATACTGGTCTGTTCTAATACTACACAATGCTTTTATCATGTTTGACTTTCTAAGTATTTTTGTTGATCTGTTCCCTGTTCTATACTCTACTAACAGTGACACTTTTTGTCTTAATTATGTTATAGTTTTCTCTATTTGATACTTTCATAAAGACATTTGATTTCTTCCCTTCCGTTCCCTTATCGGCTGTATTTTTGTGCTAAGACTTTATCTGTTATTAATTTAGCTGCACAGTAATATATCCTACTGACTTCTGTTATATCACATGAATTTCTGTTAATAGTCTGGATTACTGTATTCATTTGTTTTATCAGACTTCTAACATTGCGGGTCTTATTGACTTTCTGTAATCTATTTCTTTCATCATTCTTAATATGTCTATCCACGTCTATTAAATCAAACAACTCTTCCCTTTGATCCTTTTCTTCTAAACTGAGGGCACATTGTTTATTTTCTGTTTCCTGCAGGCATTCTACAGAAAGTTCCAAAACAGCTTCCAGCGACATATTCTCTTCAGCTGCATCATGCATTATCCATCGATGGGAAATCACTGGCCCATCTCCTTCCCTTGCTGTGGCAACTCCAACTGGACTTTTGTACTGGTTTCCTACAGAAGGCTGTAGAGTATCTTCATGTGGCAATTGATCAGATGCTTCCCATTCCACCTGTTTCTACATCATTTGGGGACATATAGCATTACCAGAACTGGATTTTCTACACAAAATCGTTCACTTCACAGATAATTCATAACTTCAATTTATATTTCTTTAACTTCTTCACTACTAATCCTCCTTTCTAGCTCCCCCCTTTATATAGTTATTTATTTATTTATGTTGTATTGTATTGTAAAACTTTCCATATCCAGATGCCTTTGCCTGTATTTCTCTTCGAATACCTTTGTAGCTGCTTTTTTGTATTGATTATTTGGTTTTCTCCTTTGCATAAATATTACACCATAACAGAGCTCTCTTTCTTTATTTCCCATGTCCATGTTTCTTTTTTTATAACTTTCAAAAATCTCTAGGTTTTTGCTCTTTATATTTTCACACTTTCTCAGTCACTTCTTTTTCCAAGGTTTCTTGGGCTATATAATGTTTTTAATGAATCTGTTGTATTAATGAACACAAATTTGCATTTGAAGCTTTTGACAGTTTTTCTTGAGTAAGCATTTCTTCTTTCCTCCAGTTTCTATCTTAATCTTTTTAATATCTTCTGTCTGGACATACTGAGCTTCTTGAATAATAGCAACAACACATCATTTCTTTCTTATCCTCAATAGTCCACTCTGTCTTCTTTACGGCTTTTTTTTTTTTTTTTTTTTTTTTGGCCTGTCAGTTTTTGTGTTTTTTGTGGACTACTACTTCCTTCTATAACTCCCCTTGAGTCTGGTCTAACCCCATTGTAGGAATGTTTCCATGTCTCTGAGGATTCTACTCTGTCATTTTTTCCAGTCCTGGCACCAATACTCCTACCAGGATTTGGGCACTTTTTTTTATCCTGGGACTTCTGTACCTAGCTGTATTTTTTATTTTTAACATACTTCTTTTCATGACATATACTATATAAAATACAGTCCATATATCAATGTTGGCTTAGTGAGATTTTGTAAAAACAGGGTCCACCTCATGAAGGTACTCACCAAAACTTGAGGATGATTTCAATTCTAGCAATACTACTCTTCTTTGTTTGCTGAATTTATCATATCTCCATTCGGATCAAAGGTCTGGATGTATAGACTGGGAGATGTTCACTGAGAAAGTCTGATATTTTACCTGTGGTGGTGAATTTGCTAGGGCCTGATATTAGGATCTAGTCTAATAAGGAATTTGTTGCCTTCCTTTAATCTGTGGGCAATAAATTAGTTGTGTCTAGCTGTATAAGTTCAAATGTATCAGAGTTAGAGGTTATGTCCAACCAATTGATATTGACATCTCCTAGTAATATTTTTTCTTGTGGAATTGTTATGTACATCTAATGTAAGCTATCTACCAATGTAGCTGTATTGTTGCCAGGAGTGATCTAAAGTCCAGAAATACATATTTGTTTATATTTGTTTATTTTCAGGAAAGTTAAGAAGCTCTGCTGAACATCATTTTCCTGTTGTTTTGTTGCAGGGGGAAATGTGGCAGTTGTTGGGAAATATTAAAGCAATACCACCACCTTTTCCTGTGTATATGGCTATTACAGATCATATTACAGCCAGGGGATGTAATTGTTGGTGTCTTTTATGCTGGGTTTATGCCAAGTTTCAGTTATAATGAGAATGAGAATATCAGGCTTGTGCTGGGTAATCCAGGCACGTAGTCCAGCAGTTTAATTTCTTATGCTTTTAATATTTATCCAAAGAGACAAGAACAGCACATAGGTAAACCAGGCAGGAAACAAAATGCAAAACAGTAATAAAAAATCCACAGCCTGGAAACATTGAGGTAAAATACAGCATTTATTCCAAACAGGAAAAAAATCACAAAGCTTTCGGGATGAACCCTTCATCAGTGCACTGTATTTTCACTGTTTCCAGGCTTTGGATTTTTTATTATTGCTTTTAATATTTATGTCAGCAAATGTTAGAATACCGGGGATGGGGGGGGGGGGTTAGAGTAGTGTATGGAAGGAAATTCTCTTCATGTTGGTTGTGATAGATGGGACAAGGGTAAGGGTGAATGTCTATCCTGGGAGGATTTCAGTATATTTGGGTACTACTGATTCTTGTTTTTTAGAAAGTATTTTTCCACTTGATTTTATTTTGATTTGAGCTGAAATGAAATTAATCAGTCTATATTTGGGGTAAAGGTGAGGGACATCATTAAATAGGTTTGGTGGATAGTTTAGGGAGGAAGTATGGATAGGTGGTTGGGACAGAGATGGAGAGATGCTGTGCACTATTATTGAGTCATGGTAGGATGAGAGATGGCTCAGTAGGAAGAGGAGGAGGAGGTGGAGGAGGAGAGTAGAGGATAAGCTGAAGAGTAGCATGATTAAGTAAAGGGATCTGTATTTTATTGATCCCAGGTAGTGGAGAAGTAGGAATCAAAAAGGAAGCAAGAAGTTGCAGGGCTGTAGAATATTTAGGGGTGGTGAAATCGGAAAGCTGGTTAGAAGGTAGGTTGCAAGGAAGTATTTTCTATGAAGGAAGAGAATTAGGTTGTCCTGCTATCTTCTGTTATGTTTCTGAAATGTAAGAAATAGAGGGATTTGAAAGGATAGAGTACTAGGATGTAGTTGAGATAGGAAGTAGTGAGTATTTATTTGGGGAAAGTAAAAGTTGATAAGCAAAATAAAAAATAGGTACTCTTGGGAAGGGGTCCGAGTATGAATGGGTTTGGCAAATGGAAAATTTAAACAGAAGTGTTTGTATGATAGTAGTAAAGTTATTTGGGGATGGTTCAGGCTTCCCATCCCCGGGTCAATTATTACAGAGAGCAATCAGTTTATAGCCAGCACAGAGGAATTAACAAAGAGGAACAAAGTAGAACAGGTTTTCTTTCATTTACTGAATGCAGAAACCAGGAAGCTAGGGAGACCAAGTACCTGGCATACATAGCATAATCTATTGGTCAACAGAAGAGACAGTGCCCAAATTAGTAAGTGGTCCTTAGAGTCCAAGGATTATTCCTTTAGTGGGAATGCCACAGCCACTTTAGAACACAGGGTAGGCTTGTAGTTTACTACTTAAAGTCAATACACAGCAAGGCTCTTCATGTTAAACTTCCTGACATTGCACAGTTACAATATTCTCAGTAAAAATGTTTGCAGTGGTGGACCTTATGGCAGTGCTTCGTCAGTTGCGGGGTCAGGGATGGATGTAGTGACCACAGGCTATTGCAAAGTGACTATGTTCTCAGTGAAAACTAAGAAGGAAGACATATAAAAAGGGAAAATGGTTAGTGTTTTATGCAATATACTATGTTGTTTCAAGATGGAGTCTGACAGCTTAGGCCTCTCTCGAATTTCTTCCACTCTTCTTCTTTCGGCTTTTTCCCGGTTAGGGGTCGCCACAGCGGATCACCTTGTCCGCACATTGAATGGCAGTGGAGTTTTATGGTGTCGAGTTGCCAGCCCGGCGCCCAACCTTCCACAGAAGGCACACTCACATGCACACCTAGGGCCAATTTAGAGTGTCCAATCCACCTGCAGCATGTCTTTGGGATGTGGGAGGAAACCGGAGCACCCGGAGGAAACCCACGCGACCACAGGGAGGACATGCAGACTCCGCACAGAAGGCACCCCAGCCGAGGATCGAACCGGAGAACTTCTTGCTGTGAGGCAGCAATGCTAACCACTGCACCACCGTGGCCGCCCCTCTCGAATTTCTTCCACTGATCTGGTATTTTTCTAAGCGCCAACATGGATAGTGCCAGTGTGAATATATCCAACGTGGAAGATTGGAACTTGTGCCTGAAATGGAAAGGCACAGATAAAGGTTCTGCAGATAACTGGTAAGCAAAATAATACAGAAGAGTTTAGTTTTATTTGGTCAGTGGCAATAGACTAATAGATAAGAAAATGTTTGCTCTGATTACAGTTGCTTTGTTTGAGGAGACAAGACTTTGATTGCTTAGTCTCCGTGTGTGTGTGTGTGTGTGTGTGTGTGTGTGTGTGTGTGTGTGTGTGTGTATATGCATGCGCTTTTACAATAAAGATCATTTTACTCTGCTTAACTGTATTGCATGAAGTTATTTTTGATCATAATTACTTTCCACAAGGTCTCAGATTTAGGGCAATCAGTGAGTTTCTGCAGCAGCAGCAATCACCTTTGGGTCCATTCTTGGCAGGGATTCTTTCTGGTCTGTCAGCTCACAGCTATATTTTTTCACGTTCAGTAGAGTCTAAAATCTCTACAGGTAAGCTTTTTGGTTACATGATTTTTTCAGTAGTCTAGTGATTTTATGAGATAGTTTCATTATATTATGGTAAGAGAGCAGGCTTCATTATACACGTATAAGAGTGTGTTATATTATACAGTTATATGAGAGTGGGTTAAATTGTATGAGAGCGGGTTCCATTATACATTTCTATGAGAGTGGGTTTTATCACATATTCGTATGATAGTTTGTTTTATCACAAATTTTTAAGACAATTGGTTTCAAAATATATGCATGAGGGTGGGTTTTATCACATAATTGCACGAGAGTGGATTTTATTCTATTGTATGAGAATGTATCTTAAAATATGTGAGTGAGTAGTTTTTCCATTGTACTGAGAATACAGTGTGTGTCAGTGTGGGGGTATTAAAAGAGCCAGAGTTTGGGACTCCAACTAGATATAAGTTTAATAATAAGGAGTAGACAGCTCTAATTATTTGGTAAAATGGCCTGAGCTCACTAAAAAATGATAGAGCACTGCAGTTCCCAGAAGGAGGAAATGTTTGATAAGGCTATTTTATAAAACCTGAAAAAGAAACTTATAAAAAGGAAACAAAGTACTTGCCTCTTTGTTGGTCAGGTCTTAGTGACTGGCAAGAACCTAAAAATGACGAAAAAGAATCTGTAGTTAGAAGTGTAAATTATAATTCTGCTAGATTAAAATCACAGCTGTAGGACAGTCAGTACACTACAAAAATGTTCTTGAGATAATTTGGATGGTAGCTGGGGACTTCACCCTTTTAAAACAATTAGAAAAAAATAAAGATAATGCAGTCTGATTCTTCTAATGATGACTAGTCCCCAATTCCTTCAGTTCCCCCTCCCCATTAAGACCATTCCGCTTCTTATGAAGAAGATAGCTGTCCCACTCCAGGACAGCAAGCAGTAGGAGAAGGGGTTAAAGGTAGCCCCTCTACTATTTCTGCTGATACTTCTCAAGTCAATTCTACTATGTCAGCCCACCCTAAAGGTTCTGTTTATAACACTAAATTCCAGCAACAGAGACAGCAACACACTGTTTCAAATTCTGATCAAATGCTACTGAGAATAGCAAATAGACAGTTCTATCCAAAAACAAGCATATCTGTGGGACAAAAGATACATACAAATTAAATAGATTTAACAATAAAAGTGCCCCCTCTAAGGTAGATACCTTAAAGAAATTCAGAAAGCTGATTACACAATTGTCAATAATTACTGATGGAGAAGTATACAGGCAGGAACCACCTCCCAGGCAAAGCACCAAGGATACATCAGCTTCTAATTCATCCTGTCATGACGACACCCATGCTACCAACACACCATCTAACACTCAGATTCACTCTTTGAATGAGATACTTAACCCTGCAGCAGCCAGGGACAGTGATGCCAAGTTTACTATAAGAACAATCCATCCATGGGCTGCAATAGATTTTCAAACTATTTTAGATTCTCTTCCCCTCAGTGGAACACAAAATATGGTACAATTTTGAAAGGCTACAAACACTATGAGGGCTAGTGCTCCTTATTTTTGAGATGGGAGGTTGAGAGCTATGGTTAAAACAGTTGCAGTCTTTTCTTGGACTGATGGGTTACTATCAACAATGGATTTCAAATTATGCAGTAGTAAAGCCTTTGTTAGAGTTATTAATTAAAGGCACTCCCCCTACCCTGGCAGGAACATCATGAACAAGATTTTGTCCAGCTTAAAACTTTGCTTTCACACGCTTATGCTCTTGGGCTACCAGATTATTCAAAAAGATTATTTCTATTTTGTTGTGAAAGAAACAAAGGAGAGTTAGAATTATTAGCACAGCATAGTGTTTATACCCACGGTGGTGGTGCTGCGGTAGCGTTGTCGCCTCACAGTAAGACGCTGTCCGGTTCGATTCTCAGCTAGAGCGTCTTCTGCGTGGAGACATGCGTAAATGGGCATACCTTCGTTGAAGGTTGTGCGTCAGGGCTGGTAACTCGGCACATAAAAATCAACTACCAATCATTAGCGGACCGGAGTTCCGCTGTGGCGACCCCTAACCGGGAAAAGCCGAAAGACGCAAACAAAGAAATGATAGTGTTAGACCTGTTGCTTATTTCACTACAAATCTCGATCTGTGGCTGCAGCCCTCCTCCACTGCCTTAGGATATTAACCACAATTGTGTGCATAAAGAAATGGTGGCTGCTCTAATTCTCAGGCACAAGACATTTGTGGCAGTTACACATTCTGTAGAAGTGTTGCTACTAAGAACTAAAACACAGTATCTGGCTGCTTCAAGATTGTTTAAATATAAACTATCTTTCCTTAACAACACTTCATTGCAGGTCATTATATGTCTACCACTTAACCATGCTTTCTTAATTCCCACAACAGATGAAGGCAAACCCCATAATTGTGTTTTTGTCATTAACTATGTGCTTCCTCCTAGGTCAGATTTAAAAGACTTCCCACTGCTGAATTCTGAGTTGCTTTTACTTCTTGATGGAGCCTGTGTTCAAAGAGAAGAAGGCTCATTAGCAGCACCATTTTCCAAGTGTGCAGCAAATCAAGTACGACTGATAGCAGAATTAAATGGAAATGTATCTACGAAGATAGCAAAACTTCTAGCCATTACTGAAGCATGCAAATTAGCAAAAGACAAAACAATAACAATCTTTACAAATTCATGTTACACCTGTGGAGTAGTTCATGAGTTTGGGACACTTTTGACAGAAAAAGTGTATATGACATCAGCAGGAACACTTATTAAACATTATGTCTTTGTAAATGAACTACTAAATGCATTTCTGTTACCTAAGGAAATAGCAGTGGTCAAATGTAATACTTATAAAAGTGACGATTCTTACATTTCAAAAGGGGGCGCTTTTACTAACATGGTGGCCAGACATGCTGCATTGCCTTATCCTGTTCAAGCTTTATTTTTGCTGCAACTACAAGAAACTAATGCATGTTTTGATTACTCTGGAAAAGTAAGGTGAATACATGATGGCTGTACCTGCTCTCCAGACTCAATATGGCACCATCCAGATGGAAGGCTAGCCCCAGATTCTTTTCTAGTTCATTTGGTTTAAGATTATCATTTGCCCTCTCATTTGGGAAAAATGCATAAATAAGACAACTATTTACTAACTGGCATGCCCTTAACATTTCTGAAGTCATGCAACATTTTGTAAATATGTGCTATATGTGTAGAGTATAATGTGTCAAAAAGTGTTTCTGTCCACATACAGTCTTTAAAAAAGCCATGGGGACCTTTTGGTTGTATATAGCGGGATTTCATTGAGTTACCACAATGTCAAAAATTCAGGTATGTTTTAGTAATTGTAGATATTTTTTTCTAGATGAGTGGAAGTCTATTCCTGTGCTAAGAATGATGCAACTATGGTCGCTAAGAAACTATTTGTTTTATTTATTTATTTATTTATTTCCATTTGTTTACCAGGGTAGTGCACTGATCTCAATGGACCAATTTTAGGCACAGCCCAGGTGAATAGGGTCACATAATCGAACAAAACATATTTACAGCTACAATGATATGATAAAAAATACATATTTACAGATGCAAGAATATGCTAAAAATTAGTTCAAGAATCAGTTTAAAATGACAAAAGATGGATGGAAAATTAATTATGCTTAGCATGAGCTTTTTGGATAAGCTGTAGCCTTGAAAATATTGGGAAAGTCACTGAGTTGGGATACAGGATCTGAATTGCCTAGACATAGTAAGGCCTTATTAAGTTTAATTCTGGTTGCCAAAAAACAAATTCCTAAAAAATGGAAATCAAACTCTAAACCAACTATACCTGAAGCAGTGATTATTGTAATAGAGATAAGAAAACAGGACGAAATGGAAACTGTGGAAACAACACATGAAGAAAAATGTTTTAGAGGAGGAATGAGGTTTAAGAGAAGGCAGGAACTGAATAATTTATGTAATTTAATGATTATAGGATACATAAAACATATATGAGATGCATAATGTTTGTAAATGTGAACTTGTTAATATTGTTTGATCACTTCTATATAAATGTAAGTCTGCCTGTGTCACAAATGCTAATTCAATAAAGGCATTTAAAAAAAAATAGATGTAGCCATAATGACCGAGATGGATTATGCTACAGGGATAGCAGCATATCTTGTATAGAGTGGTAGGAAGACATTACAAGAGGTAAGGAAGAAGTTGTAGGAAAGGATACCATGGGGAGAAGATACAGAAATGGTGAGACAGACATGCAGAGGGAAGAAGAGTAGAAAGGAGAGGAGGTTGAGAGGCATAAAGAGAAGAAGGAAGTAGGACAAATGAGAGGCAGAAAGTTAGAGGATGTCACGATGAAATGGGGATAAAGGGATGTGAGGGAGCTGCAGGGTTCATGTAACATGACTTGTGTGAGTGCAGCTATACTTTGTTTGGGGGAAGAAGTGTTGCTTGAACTGTTGTATGAAGTCTGAGTACTTTTGGAAGTCTCTGATTAAGAAACGAATGGAGTCCCATAGTTTAGGTGCTAGGATGGAGAATGCATGGTCAGTGTAATGAAGTTTAGTTTTTAGCATTAGCAGGGTGGGTTGAGATTGAGAGATACTCCTGAGATTATATGTATGGGTTTTGGTGAAAAGTTTATTAGTGAGAGGGAAAGATGTCACAGGAGAAAGGGATTTGTAAGTTATTGATCCTAGTAGGAGGTTGGCTGTCAAATGTACTGGGAGCCATTTAGCTTTGGCTAGAGTCAGGCAGTGTTCATTAATGGAGGAGTTAGTAATGAAACAGCAGTTTTACTGGAGATGGTTTGTAAGGTGGAGGTATTTTTTTCTTTGAGACTGCAGCTATTATGGGTAGCCCATATACATATATATATATATATATATATATATATATATATATATATATATATATATATATATTTAGTGCATTTGTTGACCGGGAAAGTCCATTGGGCCTAGGAAGAGCCCATTTTCAGTGGAGGCCCAGGGAGAAAAGCTCCATAAGCTGAGATAAGAGTATTCCTTTGCCTATGGCAGTTTTGGCTGGCTTGGACAGAAGAGGTGATAGCTTGTTTGCTGAGAACAGTAGTGTGTTGATCTTTCTTGTGTGAGTTTTGAATCTGTAGTTGAAAGTTAAGAGATTGGTCTAGCCAAATGCCAAAGAACTGGAAGGATGCAGTAGCTTCTATGGTAGTATTATTAACATATTTAATATAAAGGAAGCTGTGTGCTTTGACCATTTTTGTCTGGATCCAAATAACATTGGTTTTGCTTTTGAGGGAATGAGTATACGTTTCTGACCTAATAGCCACTGGTTGATGGTTTGGAGGTCATCTTAGAACAGAGTTTGTATAACAGAGTGGAATTTCTTTGACCTGTAGATGACCATGTCATCTACATAAAGAATTAATGGTATCTGAGGGTAATCAGATGGGTGCTTTTTGATAAACATGGAAAACAGCGGAGGGGCTAAAGTGAAACTCTTTCATTATAAGAGGAGCTATTTCAGAGGTGTTGGTGCATACTTTCACCTTGAAGAATCTATTGGTGAAGAAATCTATAAACCAAGGTTTTGCATCATCACTCATGCCTATTCAGTTAGTTTCTCAAATAGTAAATTATGGTCAATTAGATCATAGGCTTTTGTGAGGTCAATAAAGTCAACCTGTCGGGTTGCCTTTGTCCACATTGAATAGGATATCATTTATGAAAGAGCAGAGAGCTGTTATGGTTCTGCATCCAGACCAGAAGCCTTTACTTCATGGACAGAAGACACTACTGATGTAAATAAGCAGTAATTTGGTTGTAGACAATTTCTTCTAGTATTTTACTTGAAGTAGGAAGTACTGAGATAGGACAGTATTGTGAAGTAGTAGTTGGCTTGGGTAGTTTCGGAAAATGAGTGACTATTCCTGTTTTCCGTATCTGAGGCATAATCTTATTAGTTAAAGCAGAGAATATATACGTGAGCGAGAGGGTGGGAAATGAAATCCTTACAAAGGGGAATGAACCAAGGGGCTAGGTTATCTGAGCCACGGGGAGTATCTATTTGTATTTGGTCTGTTTGATTTTAATCTTTTTGAAGTGGAATAGTGGCATGTAAATTAGAAGAGGGTAGCTGTGGTTGTGGTAGCTTTGTGTTGTTAATATGTGGCAGGTTGTTGAACGTGCTCAGGAAGTCAGCACATGACAGTTTGTTTGTGGTGGTGTTAGAGGGGTTCAGGGAAGTGGAGTTGTGTTGAGTTTTATGACCAGTCAACAGGTTGATTTCTCTCCAGAATATTTTTGGATTTAGCTAAATGTGAGATTTGCTTGTTTTGTTAGTGGTTGTTCTTGTGCCTACAGATGGATTGCTTGGCAAGGTTGTGTAGTGAGGTATAGTTGGTTTGGAAATCTGTGGTGGGGTTGTATTTCCAATTGTACGATGCTTCATCATATAATTTTGAGGAGGTGTTTGAGTTCATTACATATCCAGTCATATTTAAGAGGCTGAATTAGCCTTTTTTACTAAGGGAAAGAATTTGTTTGCAATGCAGTAGGGTATTGGTAAGATTGCTGTTTCATTGGGGTCTTTTATAGCAGGTAAATGAGATCAATCATGGTTGGCAATGTGTTTTTTTAAGATTAATGATATTCTGAATGGTTTTGGTTCACAAGGTGATAAGTTTAGGGTTATATTTTAATGTTAAATTATGTAATGAGAAAGTTATGGGACAGTGATCCCTGAAGAAGGTATACATATGGTGAGGTTAGATATCATTGTAAGATTAGTAGTTATTACAAGATCTAGTAAGGTATGTCTATTGAATTCAGGGTTTGCTCTGGTGGCTTTAGAGTTGATTTGGGTAAGACTTAAGCTTGACAGCAATTCTGATATATCAATGTTTTTTTCGTCCTAAGCAATTAAGGTTGATGTCTCCAAGAATGAATAGGTTGCCAGAGCTCATACTCAAGATTTGGTGTTCCTTTATATTCAGTTTGACAGAGGCACTCGTTTTACAGGTCAGGTCAGGTAGTACAACAAGTGAGTAAAATCATGAAGATAAATATGCAATACCATTAGCCACACAGACCCTAAGCTTCAGGAATTGTTGAAAGAATGAATCAGACTTTAAAAAACAGAATTGCAAAACTGTGTGAGAAGACTGGTCTTAAATGGCCAGAAGCATTGCCTTTAGTTTTATTTAGTATTTATAGTGCAGTTAGTACCTTTAGAAAATACTCTCCTCATATAATTCTTATGGGAAGACCCTCGAGAATATCAGCATCACCACTGCCCAGTAATTTGCAGTTACAAGATTTTGATGAATATGTTTTTCTTTATTGCAATTCTCTTGTTCCTATTTTACAGTGTATTCATTTGCAGGTCATTTCAACTCAACAGCAGCCTGACCCTTCCTCCTGGCATAATATTGCACCAGGAGATTTTGTACTCATCTGATCCTTCTCCAGATGACACACCCTTCAGCAAAGATGGAAAGGACCCTTTCTGGTTCTCCTTTTGACAGCTACAGCCATTTGATGTGAAGCATCATCTTCCTGGATTTATGTTGTGCATGTCATAAGGCCCTTTCTAGTGATGGATAAGAATGAGACAACGGCAATGTCATTCCACTCACTATCAATAATGACCCAGTCACATTCTCTACCCGAAGAAAAAACAGGGAGATCAGCATCATCGGAAGTAAGACCTAGTGATTCAGCAACATCATCGACAACAGGCAATGAATGGGAATTAGCCCAGGATTCAGGAAATGAATCAGGCGACCAAGTGCTGCTCACAGGGCTTTCACTAGCTCAAACGTGGAGTTTGCTTGGAAATCAATATCATACGAACTATGAAAATACAGTACACCACCCTTGTTTGCAATTTGTTGAGTATCCCCTCCTCGGCCTGGTCGATATTCTTATGGACTTATCTTTGGAACATCAGTGTTATTATTCATCATTCTTCTACTGCATTTCATCCTTTGATCAAAAGCCCCTGGAAATGTAAGCACTGAAAATGTTTTTATTATAAATAAGCATTTCTGCTGCATTGTCTACATATGCCAAGACAATGAATGTCAGTAACTGTTGGGTGTGTGCACATATACCCATGGCACACGATGGGGGTATTCCATTCTTTCCAGTACCAGCAGCATAGACAGAAGTAGGAGCAGCATTTGAAGCAATTATACTGACTCAAATCATAAACCCAGACATAATTCTTGGCATAATATTACCCATTTTAGACTGGTTCCACTCCAATTATCAGTGACTGTGAAGGGACATATTTGTTGTGTTAAAAATGGGACACTTCCTTTTAGGCAGAATAACTGTAATATTACCTGATGAATATAAAAAGGGGTTGGTGTACAGAGCATGGTCATGTTGTGTAAATTTTATTATATATGTGGAGACCAAGATTACCCCTGTTAACTAGCAGACTGATCGGGATGTTGCTACATTGGCTGTGTTATTCCTGCCGTTTGACATACACAGACCTTACCCAGAGGTAAAATTCATAATATTCACCAAAACAGGGAGACAAAGGACATTAAAAATCCAGTTGGGAAGACAGATGCTTCATGGGGTAGTCATCATAATATACAATAGACAGCGTTCAAAAGACTTGGGTGATGGCATTACTTCAGGAGCAGGTATTTTACCAGCCTATGGGGCAGTAAATTCAATCTGGGAATTAAGAAAATTGTTTAAATTATCAGAAGCACTGAGCAATGAAATTTTTAATCAGTAAATCAGATTACTATTGAAATGACTGCCATGCGTAGTGTTGTGCTACAGACCCGCAAGGCACTCGATTTTATCCATGCTTCTAAGGCAGGCAGGTGTGCACTCATCCAGACAGAGTGCTGTTTATTCATACCTGATAATGAACATGATATTCATAGCCACTTAGAAATTATACTAAAAGTTGCAGAGTTGTCTCATGCTACACAAACTGACAACTCTCAATGGGCATGGTTGACTAACCCATTTTCAGGTTGGGGATGAGTATTTCAGAATTTTTCATGCTTATTGTTGTTGGTATAATACTTTTAGATATTATTATATTTACATGCAAAATGTTGATTATGAAGCTTCTTGAATCTAAGAAAAAGTATTAAATTACAAAATGTGCATGTTGGAAATAGAAATGAAAAAATGCCACTGACCATAACTGAAAAATAAATCATGATGAACAAGCAGATAGTGAGGAAAGTGCGTCAAGGAATTTTGGATGAACACATGACAATCTGACTGAGAGACTGATTTTGAAAGATAATAGAACTATGTTTTTATTCCATCCACAGACATGTTTATTGCTCACCAAACAGCTTTAATGCTGGTACCTCGGCATTTCGCCTTCAAGGGATATCAACGTATCATACACACATTATGAGAGGGTGTTGTTGTATTTTTTATGTAAACTTGGTTGAATTTTTTTGATGATGTTATTGCTGTAGAATTTATGGTAATTTTGTTTTAATTTTGCTGCTGCTGAAGTTCTATGGAAAATGTAGTAGTTTTTCATGACTAAGGGATGTATTTATGTATAGTGTGCACTGGTCACTTTAAAACTGGGATGGATAGACAAATTCTGAAACACAATTGTTTAAATGTTTAGTATATTTAAGCTTTAGAATTTGATTTGTTGATATCCCTTGAAGGCGAAATGCCGAGGTACCAGCATTAAAGCTGTTTGGTGAGCAATAAACATGTCCATGGATGGAATAAAAACATAGTTGGATTATCTCTCAAAATCAGTCTCTCAGTCAGATTGTCAAATGTCATAGCTGCTTGCTACTCCAAACCTGTGTACGCCTTTTGGATTCATTTGGTTTTTGTGTTTTTTCTTTGGTTTTGATAAAAGTTTATTTCCCAGAAATCCATTTTTTCTATCTAAGTGTCTGTATAAGCTTTGTGCATATCAAAGTCAGAAAGAAACTACACCTATTTGAAAACCTGTTGTTATAATCCAGTTTATTAAGAAATACCTGAACTGAATGATGCTTCACAGCATGAAAAGGGAGACTGAGAAGGGAGAAGTGTGAAAATGGAAAATGTTTACTGTTTTATGCAATGCCCTTTCTTCAGAAGTGGAATCCATGTTGTTTCAAGATGGATTCTGACAGGTTAGCCCTGTCTTGAATTTTCTTCCACTGTCTTGGTATTATTCTAAGTCCCAATGTGAGTAGTTCCAATATGGAGGATCAGAACTTGTGCCTAATAAGAAAAGGCATACATAAGGGGTCTGCAGATTCTTAGTAAAGAAAACAACACAGCGATCTTTCGTTTTAATTGTGAAGTGGCTATAGTCTGATAGATAACACAATGCTTGCTCATAAGGTTTTTCAGTATAAAATGATTACAGTTGCTTTCTTTGATCTAGATCAATATGTGTATATGTATCTTTAAGAAGCTATCCAAGGGCTTGCACAAGTGTATAAATACCGAGCACATGCAAGTCTGACTGACATTTTGTAGTAAGTTGTTGAGATGTAAGCATGTGTGTATGTAAAGTCTGTCTGTTAACTAGTTTGTTCATACTTTATGATGCTGCTATCCATCCTGATGTGTTTCTATATATTAAAGCATCTAAATGAAACCCCCCACCTGCCTGTCTTATGTGTTAGTAAAGGACGAACGACATGGTACCAGAAGTGGCATGACTAAAGGACATGGAATCAGAAACAGCATATCTAAAGGGCATGAAGTTAAAGGCGGTTTGGCTAAAACGACTTGAGGCACATGCTTGGGTGTGGTGGAATATAGAAGAGTGAATCATCCCTAAAATGTGCAAACTTCGCAAAACATATCAGAAATGAATTTCGGGTATTAAAACTTGCTCAGCACTATTTCTTTTTGCATAATATGAAACGGGGCATACAGAACATTCTAAATGATATTTGCATAAAACAATATGTACAATATTGATAAAAATATTCGAATTATTACAGAAAATGTTTGAAATAAAGTCTGAATTGCATAAAACGAATAAAATAAGAGGAAACTACTGCATTTTCACAAAGCATGTATTTTTCGTATTAAGCAAAGATATATGTGTTATCAGAAGTGTAGAAAGTGTTTGCATGTTTGTGCAGTGTTACAGTAAAGCTATTTCGCAGAAGTATAGCCATTACATATTTTGCAGAATACAGCCATTTCAGAGCATATTTCACAAAGTACAGTATTTTGAAGAGTTTATTATGCGTTTGAATGTTATTACAAGTTCACAGAACTCTTTGTTTGTACATAAATTACAAGGGCCATATTTTCAGTGTGTTTATGTGTATACTTTGTGGGCATGGAAGACAGATTTTGAAAACTCAGTGCACTTGTGTTTGACAGTAATATTGCTGAAAACTGGACAGTGTTTGAGCAAGAGTATGACATTTTCATACAGGCTGCATTTTCTGATAAAGATGACCGTAGGCATTTATTCTACTTAATTTAGCTGGGTCAGAAGCCATAGAAAAGGAGTGTTCATTTGTGTATGCACCTGCTATCTATACAGGAGAGGGGGAAACTGTCCTATTGTTGTACTGGCTGAGTCAAGGGAGGACCCTGAGTGCTTAAAATGTAAATTTAGAGAAATGTGTAACCCCCAGACAAATGTTACAATGAAAAGGCACTTATTTACACAAGGGATCAAAAGCCTGGTGAAATGTTTGCAGCATATATAACTGACCTGAGAAATAAGGCTAATAAGTGCAGATTTGGTGATTTAAAGGATGAGTTGATCAAGGACAGACTTGTGTGTGGTATAAAAGATGATGCTGTGAGGAAGATTTTGCATGGCAGTGATTTAACTTTGAATAAGGCCTTTGAGATTTGTCGGCTATACAAGCTTACAGAAAAGCACACAAGTATGCTTACAAATGAGAACAGCTCTAGAAGGCACAGTGACAGAGCTTATGTTGATAGTATGCAGCACGTGTTTAAAAGAAATAGACACAAGCACATGACAGCAACTGTAACCCCTGCAGCACTCACTGGTAAACCCCAGAGCTTTCTAGCAATTTCCAGAGTCTCAGTGAAGCATAAGAGGGAGTCAGCAAGCTCAAGGCATAGACCCCAACCTAGCTTCATTGCCAACTGTCATAACTGTGGTGGAAGTCATGAAACTAAAATGGAAAAGTGTTTAGCTTTTGGTCAGCAGTGCCACAAATGCAATAAATGGAATCACGTCAAATGATTTTATAAATCAAAAGGCCCACATTCTTTCATTACAAGGGAACATTTTAAGAAATTAATTGATCATTTAGAAAGCCATGACATAGGGTTGTAGGCTGCTCTTTATGTTGACAGTTTGCCAGTGCTTCATGAAACAGTCAATGCAACAGATTTAAGGGCAAAGAATAAAGTATTTTGTACTGTTTGGTTAAATGGCAAACCCATGGAGCTCAAAGTTGATACAGGTTTCAAGTGCAATGTTATGTCAGCAGAAACATTTGTTAGTGTGTAAAGGTGAAAGGCTTGATTTGGCAAGGTGTGTGAAACTTGTTGCTTATGAAGGTGAAGAAATTCAGACTGAAGGCTCAGTATTACTTTCATGTTACTCTACTGGAAGAAGGTACAACTTGTTATTTTATGTGGTCAAGATGCACGTCCAGTCATTATTACGGCTCAGAGACTTCTGTCAAGACAAACCAGAACCACATTACCAATCAGTAGTCAATCATTGATTCCATGTGTCAAGAACAGCAGGTTAGTGAAAGCCAATCTGTTGAAGAAGTGCTTAAACCAGAAGTCCTACTATGATAAAACCAGCAAACCGCTCAATCCATTACGAGAGGGAGAAGTGGTAAAAATGCAAACATCCAAAGGTCATGATCGGATTGGTGATTGAAGAATATTGCTCCAGAGCCAAGATCATACATTGTGGAATCACAAGGAGCAGTTTTTAGGTGGAATCGGAAGCATTTGAGACTGGTGTCTGAGCCTATACCACAGTACATAGCCTGTGAAAAAGAATCTTTATCTCAGAGTGAGTTGTCTGGTGCTCCAATTCCTGAGGAAGTTCCAGAGGACATTCCCATTCCTATGATGAATCCAGAGGTTTCTGATATGAGTTGTGCACCGCAGACTGTTCCTGTTTCTAAATTTGGTCCACACTGTTATGTTATGGGATATGGTTGCATATCTAAACCCTGTCACAGATACAAAGCAACCTGGCCATGAACATTGTGTTTTGTTTCTAATGTATATAGTAATGCATGTCTAACTCGAATATTGTTTTTTTCAAAGGGCAATCTTTTTAAGAAGGAGAATGTAGATCAATATGTGTTTAACTACCTTTAAGAAGCTAGTCAAGGGCTTGCAGAAGTGTATAAATACTGAGCACATGCAAGTCTGACTGCCATTGTGTACTAAGCTTTTAAGATGTAAGCATGTATGTATGCAAGGTCTGTCTGTTAACTAGTTTGTTTGTACTTTATGATGCTGCTGTCCATCCTGATGTATTTCCATATATTAAAGCATCTAAACGAAACCCCCTGCCTGCTTGTCTTATATGTTAGAGAAGGACAAACAACGGGAAGACAAGACCTTGATAGCTTAGTCTCCCACATATGTATGTATGTTTTTTTAAAATAAAGGAAATAATTCTAATCTGCTGAATTGTATTGCATGAAGTTATTCTTGACCATAACAAAATGTTTGCAGAGCTGGACCTTGTGGCAGAGCCCCAGCGGTTTCAGGGTTAGGATGGATGCAGTAACAACAGACTATTGTACAATGATAATATTTTCAGTAGAAATTTCACAGATGTGGTCCTTGTGACAGAGCTTCTCCAGTTGTGGGGTCAGGGATGGATGTAGTGACCACAAGCTATTGCACAATAACAATGTACTCAGTGAAAACTTTCACAGAAGTAGGCTTTGTGACAGATCTTCTGCAGTTTCTAGGTCAGGGATAGATATAGTGACCACAGGCTACTGCAAAATGACAATGTTCTTAGGGAAAACTTCACAGAGGTAGGCTTTGTGGCAGACCTTCAGCAGTTTCAGGGTCATAGTTGGATGTAGTGATCACAGACTATTGCACAATGACAATATTCTCAGTAAATTTTTTTGCAGAGGTGGGCCTTAAGGCACAGCTCTTGTAGTTCCAGGGTCAGGGATGGATGTAGTGACCACAGGCTATTGCACAATGACACTGTTGTCAGTAATGTAATTATCCCTTCTGTTCTGTGCTACCATAATGCCCATGTCTATTCTTTCTCAGTCATTCCACAAACAAATAAACCTCTCAAATGTTGTGATTTAGCCACAGGGATATGATTTTTGTCCTTGTATTTTGCTTGCACCTCTTACATTTACAGACTTTCTTCACAAAGTTACATCTTTTTATTCCTTTACCAATTTATTTATAGATTTGCTGACTAGGGCAGAACACTGATCCAATTGCACTCTTTTTAGGTTCAGCACAGGAGAAAATAGGAAAAAAAGCAAAACTTTTGAACCATACAAACACTACAGTCGTTACTATTATTCTATACAGTATATTACAGTACATACCAATATTTGTATGCGTGCACCTAAAGCAGCTGTATAATGCAGATTACAATGCAAAGTACATTTGCAGTATACAAACAGGCAAACTTATCAAAGAAATGTTTGCATACCAAATCAGCATGTAAAGGGAATTACCTGATGTTCACAGTGACCATCTCCCCACTTTCCTCCTAAGGAAACAACCCAATTACTCTTAAACCCATAACCTATAGACACATCAGGGATGATTGTAATGTAACCCCAGATAACCTAAACAACATTCTACAGCAATGTAACTGGCAGCCTTTAAAAACCCTACACCTAAATCAGGCAGTAGACTGTTTTAATAATATGTTTATCTCAGTTCTAAATTCCATTGCACCAATAAGAAAGATAAAAACCAAAGCAAACTATGCTCCATGGTTAAGTAGTGACACAAGAGCCCTACTAAAAACC
The DNA here is from genome assembly GCF_019279795.1 of Protopterus annectens. NCBI lineage: Eukaryota > Metazoa > Chordata > Ceratodontiformes > Protopteridae > Protopterus > Protopterus annectens. Next base: position 1,575,389,837 of record NC_056744.1, on the reverse strand, counting down.
AGAGACAAGGCCTGGAAGCAATGGAAACAAGAAAACTCTGATCATACCAAGCAAAAGTATAAACAACTTAAGAATCTAGCCAAAAAACAAACTAAACTAGACAATCAAAACTACTTCCTAGGTTTCCAAAACAAACACTCAAGAAATCCCCAAAAATGTTGGCATAGTATCAACTCCCTACTAAAACCTGGAACAATTGCTACCCCCACCCCTACCTCCCCCTATACTAACAGCAAAGATATAACTTCTCAGCTTAACTGTCATTTCATAAACTCAATCCAAAATCTGTCCAACCAACTAATGAACACTAATAACTCACCAGCCACAACTGTTGGGTACCCTCCTTGCAGCTCTACCAACCAACCACCCTTCTCTCTCTCACCTGTCCCTACATCTAAAATTAGAAAACTTCTCCTCAAACTAAAACCTACCACACTTGCAACAGACGGTACACCTGGTAACTTCCTAAAAATAGCAGCTGACTCCCTATCATATCCAGTATCAATCCTAATACACAGGTCCATTCAGGAAGCTTATGTGCCACAACTATGGAAAATATCCTACATTATACCTCTTCACAAAGGTGGTAAATCTTATGTCTTTTCCAACTATCGGCCTATAGCTATTCTTTCCCCCTTATCTAAGCTCCTAGAGAAATGCATACACTCACAAGTTATGGAATTCTTGAATACAAACAATCTTCTCTCCTCCACCCAACATGGATTCCGCCCTCACCATAGTACAACTGCTGCTCTTCTCTCCTTCACCAATCAGGTTAATCATCATGGAAACAACAACAACTATGTGTCTGCTACCTTTTTAGACTTCTCTAAAGCATTTGACATGGTCTCATACCCTAAACTATTGGATGCTCAACACTCTCTATCCTTTACTTCTCCTACTATCTCCTGGTTCAAAAGCTACTTATCAGACAGACAACAATCTGTACAATGGCACAATGACCAATCCCCTCCTCTCCCTAACTCTATAGGAGTCCAAACACAAAAAGTGAAATGAGGAAGGACCTGGTACCTACTGAGATATGTATCACGTATTTTGTATACATATATATATATATATATATATATATATATATATATATATATATATATATATATATATATAATTTAATAATGTATAGCACTATTTTTAAAATCAAGGGAGCTAGATGAGTTATTGTGCTGCTGTTTTACATTTAAAGTCTTTTATAAAAAAAATTTTTTTTAAAAAATTTTTTAAGATAGTATTCTGGAATGTTTAATTAACAGCGTTTCAATTGAATAATTGATGTTTGTAACTGCTTAAATATTCAAGCAGAGGAGAAGTAGTTGTTCATTTTATTGTAGTCTGAAGAAGGTGGGGTAAATCTCCCTACCGAAAGCGCTCATTTAATAAACTGACTGTGCTCCGTTTTTTGTACCAGGTCCTTCCTCATTTCACTTTTTGTGTTTGGAGTTCAGGTTTAAGTCTTTCATTTTTTGTCAACTCTATAGGAGTACCACAAGGCTCAATATTAGACCCACTACTCTTCCCTGTCTTTACAAACAATCTATACACCTCCTCCAAGCAAGCCTCACTAATTCAGTAAGCAGATGACTCTACACTCATCTGCGCACCCCCATCTGTCAACACTCTACAACAACTAGCCCAAGAATCATTCTCTGCTACTGAAACTTGGATCACTGACATCCAACTCATTCTCAACCCCAATACAACCAAACTTCTCTTGTTCACCCCTAATAAAACAAAATCTACCCCGTCTACTTCTACCCCCTCTACTTTCTCTCTCTCATCTAGGAATGGCACTATCATCTCTCCATCCACCCACACAGAACTCCTAGGAGTTGAAATAGACAGCAACCTATCATTCGATCTACACATAACACAAACCATTCAGAAAGTTCATAAAATAATGGGAGCCCTTTACAGGCACAAAAACTATCTAACAGCAAAAGCAAGAATCACCCTAGCTCAAACTCACCTCTTATCAACACTTGCTTATCCTGCACCAATCCTAACCCATACTAGAAAATCAGATCTGGACAAGTTAGAGTCATGCTACAACAAAATTGCCAAATTTGCCAACAATTCTCCCTTTAGAGCTCATCACTGCCAAGTACTAAAAGAAATTCAATGGCTTGAATTTCCTAACTTACTAACTTACCAACAACTCACCTGCACCTTTAACATCAGAAACTACCCAGAAAAAACTCCAGCCCTAAAGCAGCTATTAACCTCCCACTCTTCTAGTCGCCCTCTCCACTCATCCAATAAACCTCTCCTCAATGTTACAACTACTAACAATACTGCGGGTAAAGCCATATATTCCCACATCATAGCCAAAAAATGGAACAATCTCCCCACTAATATAAACTCCACAACAACAAACACAAACTTCAAAAAAATACTCAAATCTCATATCAGGGCAGCTTGGGTTTGCCCATGCATCACTTGACAATCTCTAAACCTTTTCTTCTCCTCCTCCAAACAACTCCAATGTAGAATTCACACTATTTCACTCACATAGATATACATACTTCTTATAATAAGCCACAGTGGTATTTGTACTTCTTTCAATATACACTTACTGGAAATGTAAACTGTCTATTCTACCTATTTGTAAATATTAATCTAACTGTATTTCAGTCCTGCAATGCCTGTACACTATTGAAAACAAATTATTGAATATCTCTGCTTGTAAGCAATCTACTGTTTTCTCATTTTTGTACATTTCTCATTGTATTAACTATGTACTATATGTTAATTGTGGAGCTTTTCTCCCCGGGCATCCACTGAAAATGGATCTGGTCCAGCTGTTTTTTCCTGGTTAACAAATGTAAAATAAAAATTAAAATAAATAAAATTACAATGCACTGATACAAAGGGCAGTCAAGCTGTTATCACAGCTCAGTAAGTAAATGTATGTGAGGGGGTGGAAAAGAAGAGGGAAGATGTAGTGCAGTAAAGAAGAAAACAATGTGAGGAGAGACGTAAAGCCGTGCAAAATGGTCAATGAGGCTGAAGTAAGATTGACTATAGGTTAGTGATTAGAGAGGGATTTCTTCTGCCTTTGATTATAGGGTTCTATTCCATTTTAGGTGACTAAGGAGCTTTTGAACATTTACATTTTCCTTGACTGAGGAAGTAATTTTTTTTCAATTCGCAATGAATGTTTTGAATAATAGATTGGATTTTTAACTGTTCTGGAATGGCTTCCTAGATTCTATGGGCCAGGAGTGGAAAATGCATATTAGTGCATTTTATATTAATGACTGAAATTAAAAGGCACATCTTCTTATTACGTGTTCTGCTCTCTACTAAAATACCTTAGTTAGTCAAGAAGAATGCATCCACTACTCAGCATGTTCCATTACCTAAGTCTAATTTAAATGTTCTCAACTCTAACTCATCCACTAAGATCCTTTGCTCCTTTTCATATCTATAATTTATTTTACTCTAGCTTCACTTTTTTTCTAACATTTTGTACATGTTGTATATTAATACATTTTATTTACTTTGTATTCATAACATAATTCTGCCATTCTACTCTTTTACTGTCACTTCGGTGTTATGGTACTCTTGTTTACTTTATATGTCTGGTGAGTTACTGATCCTGGCTTTGCTCACATAAATAAATAAATAAATATATATATATATATATATATATATATATATATATATATATATATATAATTTGTAAGTAAAGAGTAGATGCAGAAGAAGAAAATAACCCATAAGGTAGTCGGGTTGTCTCTGTCAGCCTATTATTACTGAAAGCCCTCCTGGTTGAAGAGTTGAAGTTCAGGGTTGTCAGAAGATGGGTAATTCTTTGGGGATAGGTATCTGATTGGCCTTACTTAGAAGGTGCAGTGGTGTTCTCTTTTTGATGAGAGAAAGTTATAATATGCATTTATTGTTTGCAGTAGTTTAGGTGCAGTAAGGTTCTTTTGTGAGGCTGAGGCAGTGATTGGTAGACAATACTCCAGTAGAAGTGTAGGACACCTTTACCAGTGGCTGCTAAGCCTGCAGGAGATAGGAAGTGGGAGATCATCTTTGCCCATAAGAAGAGTTTATAGCCTCTAGATTTTGTGACCTATACATGGTATCAAAACTTGAGTAGGGAATCTAGCTAAATTCCTTACTATCTGCTACTCTGAACTCTTTCTAAAGATTATTTGTTTTTGCAAGCGATGGCCCAGTTGACAGGTATTTTTGCCAGTCTCTGTAGGGCACCAAACAATATTGCTTTATTTATTTAGTTATTTAATTATGTTTATAGTTAGTATGAATTTATGTGTTTTCAACCAGTTCCTAGCATTTGAAGGGGCTTACTCCAGTTGCTGTTTTATGCTGGTACTGTTAGGGCCTGAATTATATATAAGCATGTCATCAGCATAAAGAAATTTGTTTAACAGGTGATGGTCTAATGAAAGTTGATTGATAAACATGGAGAATAGAACAAAACAGAGCTCTGTTGAACCTTCTTAGTAAGGTGGTCAGAAGGTGAGGAGGGAAAGCCAATTTCGGCTTTGAAGTACCTATTAGTGGCAAAGTCATGGAACCATTTGGTAGCTTGTGAGCTAATACTGGCTGCAGTGTATATAGAAGGAGTCATGATCAGCCGAGTCAATTTCTTTTGCTAAGTCAATAAATATGGCTCCAGTTAGAAGATCATTGTCCTTATTTTGAAGGTTATAGACTGAAAGTTTATAAAGGAAAGTGATTGTGATTCTCCCTGACCAGAAGCCACACTGATGGTGTGACAGGATTTGCAGGTGTGAAGTTTTGGGCTATCTGGTTGAAGAATAGTTTTTCAAGAATTTTCCTTAAAGTAGGGAGGATAGAAATGGGTCTGAAGTAATTTGCTGAGCTGGGGTTATATATTTTGGGGAGGGCAGTAACCCTTGTTATCTGTGCTGTGTTGGCATAATAATTGTAGTGATACTTAACTTGTAGAGTTTCCTTAAAAGACTGGAATATGTTGTTTGTAGGTAAAATTAATAAACAAATAAAATGCACGATCCGAGGACTTAAAAATATCCCGCCTTCATTAAAAAATACCAAGTATTTAGCACTTTCGTCCCTTAAACCAAGGACTTCATCCGAATACAATAATACAATACACCAACATTTCGTCCCTTAAACCAGGGGCTTCATCAGAATACAATACACCAACACCGTTTAAATACTCCACCTCGGTCTCCAAGCTACGATGATCACTAATCAAGTACAAATCTGCCAGTTAATATTAAATATATAATATATATCAGTAAATGCTTATACCATGGTTTACTAATGCTTATACCATGGTTTACTAAAGTGCATCTTCATTAAATCTTTATTTCGGCTTTTTCCCGGTTAGGGGTCGCCACAGCGAAACTCCGGTCCGGTAATGATTGGCAGTTGATTTTTACGTGCCGAGTTACCAGCCCTGACGCACAACCTTCAACGAAGGTACGCTCATTCACGCATGTATCCATGTACGTTCTAGCTGAGAATCGAACCGGACGGCGTGTTACTGTGTCTGTGAGGCGACAACGCTACCGCAGCACCACCACCGCGGTTGTATCTTCATTAAATATTATATATATATATATATTAATATATAAAAAAACAATTTCACAAAAATATATATTTAAAGCAAGTTAAACTTATAAAAATATGAGAAACATAGGAAACTTTAACATTAGATTATTAACAAAAACTTTCTTCATACTCATCATATTGCTACATTATAATTTGTTAGCTCACTCGTAAAGCATGGGGGTAATGGAGATTGCATCATTTAATCCTGGGGGGAAGCATTGCTGCTAACCTAAATTGCGACTCTCTCTCCTTCTTTCTATGTGTGCTGTCTTCATCACCACCATACTTTCTGAGCGAGCTAACAAATTATAGATAATATTGTAACAATACGAGTATGAAAAGAACTTTTGTTAAGAATCTAAAGTCTCCTGTGTCTCTCATGTTTTTATAAATTTAAATTGTTTTAACTATATATTGGTATAAGCATTGTATGTTTTAATAAAGGCAGGATATTTTTAAGTCCTCGGACTGTGCATTTTATTCGTTTATATGTTTGTACACCAGACATTTTTTTTTTCAAATTGCTTTCTAATGTCTTTTGTAGAGATAGCTTTAAATTAGAAGGGAGGTGAATCATTAACAGTCAGTAGAAGTAGGAGGAATGATTTGTCTTGGGGAGTTTGTGGAAGGGGAGTGGAGAAATCCTTAAGAAATAAGAGAGTGAAATGCAGCCTGTAGATTTTCTATCACAGTCTTCATGTAAGAGATTGTTTTAGGGGGTTGCAGCCTATAAAGTCATTAATTAATCTCCAGATTTTTTTTTCTGGTCGCATTGAACAGAGTTCTGAGATGATAAGAGGAAGTGTACTTTGTATTGTCTTGTTGATTTTTTTTTAGTGATTCTAAACAAGAATAATTTGATTGAGGTTTTTAACTGTGGAATAAGTTTTCTGTACTTTCCAGACATTGTCCCCGAGTTAGTAGAGTGCTTTCAGTTGCTTTGTTAGCAATTTTTATTGGAAGCATAATAAGCCTAGTGACTTTAGGAAAATATTTGTCTTTGAGACTAAGCTGCAAGTTGAGCAGGGTGGTTTCTACAGAGGATAGATTGGGTTCTGTTGATAGGTTATGTCACTGAGGATGTGACAGTTCTCTGTGTATATTTTTATTGCAATGTTTAGACATTGTAGGGAAGGCAGTTAGTTGGGATGTGTTTTTGTGAGGTATTTTAATGGAAAAGGTGGATGGAAACAGAATATTAATTTTATGTATTATAGTTGGCTCATTGGTTCTCAGATCTGATAAAGATTGATTGACTACAGGTTTGGCCTAGTGAAGTCTTTTACTAGCTGGGTAAGACTGAAAATTGTTATAAAGTCATGAATATGTGACTTTTGAGGACTTAATAATGTTGAAGTTGTCTAGGATAACTCGGTTTTTAATGATGTCTTGGTTATACAATGTTTGAAAGTAGTGCTTTAAACTTTGTAATGTTGGTGGGAGATTGTAGACATGCACTGGTCAGAGTAAAGAAGTTATGGTTGTGAAGCTGGAGCGAGATGCATAGCCATCTGGGGTGACTGCCATTTGTTAATGAGTTTTCTTCTTGGGAATACATTTGCATTTTTTAATCAGAAGGAGGGTACCTTTTGTCCTTTTACCTGGTCTGGCACTGAACAGATATAAATTTCAATAACTAAACTAAGCCTATAATATTTTTAAAATTAAGAAAGTGCTCTTCGTTTTGACTTAATGCTATTTTTTTTAATGCACTGAGGTTCCAAAATATACAAGCACACAAATACTGTCTGCAATGCCAGCAAAAAAAAAAAAAAAAATAGCCATAAAGATAATTTGTAAAACAGACCACGTGTAACTGGGGTTAATGACGCGGTCCGAAGACTCTTTTAGCCACTACCCAGGCCAGGTGACAAAAATGATACAAACAAAAAAAGTAAGATTACAATAAAATGTCAAATACATTGAGAATACAAATGACGTAAAATAAAACAATTAATTTAAAATATATTAAGCAGTACAACAGTGTCTAAAGACGAATGAAATTCAAAAGCATGGACGTGCTTGCTAATCATAGTGAAAATTGTAATGGATAGTAACAGATAATTATATAAGCATGAGATTTTGTTTTTGTGTAGTATGAATATGCTATACACGGAACAAACATCGTGTAGAGTGTAGTACATAACAAAATAACTATATACATAAGCATAAAAATAATTCTGTTAGTACACTTCACACCCTTGCAAGCTAAATTCCAAGTAAGATGTTTAACTAGAAAAAGATGTACATATAAAATAGTATAGTTCCCATAATACACCTAGGTCAGACAAATCCAAATGCTGTAGATTGCGCCCTCCGACCCAGTGCGCGCTTCAAGTATATATTGATGAAGAGGAATACATTACCCAGCAAAACACAGAAACGTGCTATGGAGAGGTTGCTACCTGAAATTAGGGAGTGTGTTTACATAGCCATGACTACTGTAGTTGTGTACTCTTATGATGCCCTTCATAATCGTGGTCGAAAAGTCCCGGTAAAACTGCATTTCCCATCATTATTGCTACTGAACAATGCTCGCGAGAGCGAAGTGTAGTTGGTGGGAGGGTTTTCTATGAACGCCATGATGGGGTATTTTGGGCTGTTTGTGTTGGTAGAGGGTTGAGCGCTTTGGGGGTTTCTTTTTGTGGGTTGCTGTAAAGGAGGCCCCAACGAAGGTGGTTTATTGGAGTGTATGTGTGTGTGAACTCGGTACGTATTATACGGGCTGCGGCCATTTTATTGAGACCTAGAAAGAGCGGTGAGGGCCCGAGCAGGAACACCGCACATTGACTGTAGTGCTTGCACTGTAACAACCAGAGAATGGGTTGCTGTTGTTACTGATATGGGAAAACTGGTTATTTTGACTGCTGCTATCGTCGTCCTCCCTGCAACGTCCTGTCTTTCTTTTCTGTGCTCTTGCTGATAATTCTGTGCTTGGCTGTGCAGAAGGGGACCATGAGAAGGACAATACGGACGAGAGCTCGTAGCAGGTGAGTGCACAACATAGAAAAGAAAAATGTATCGTGCCAGTATCACAACTGTGCAGGAAGTACCTTAGCGGAAGATGTAAGAGAGTTGTTTATTTGTCATATAAATTTAAATATTGTATAATTGTGTAAATATGTTTGATCACATTATGCTGTAGTATGTAGAGAAATGTCATGGATTTGTCTAATCCTAAATTGGATGTAGGTCATGTAAGCACGCAGTGCAGTCATTGGCACCTTCACATGCGGGTTTGTTTTTGTGTGTTTTGCATAATGATGCATACCTCACTCTGAAGGCTTGTGCTTCCTTATGGTTGACCTTGGAACTCTTGGTGGTAAAGTGACTTCATTATAGCCACATATTTGTGACAAGGGCTGTGCACACAGAATTATCTTCTATCTGTGCTTTTTGCTTGCATCTGTTTACTTCTGACTGGTCTCTGTTGCTGTCAGTCTTGTCACCAGTTTTAATCTAGGAAGTAATGAACAGAGGCTGTGCATGCAAGAACAACTACTTTCATAGACACCCAAATAGTGGTTTATTTTGCCCACGTAAAATGATGTGCAGGTAAATAGACATAAACACGTCAAGCTGTCATTGCCGTTTTAAAGGCATTGAAGAAAATGTGTTGATGCGCCCGGTGTGTTTATAGTATACCTAATGTGCATACATTTGTTTTCATAGCTACATAATAAAACAAGGAAGCATGGACGCACCTGCTATTGTTTGTAACAATACATTGCTGGTGTCTTGTCCTCACTGAACCTAGACCAAGCAGGCAACGATATTTGGTGTATGTGATTTTGTTTATAGGTACACTGAAGGTAGTACAAACACAGTGATTTAGAATATGTTTAGATATACAGTATGGCTACTCCTTTCAAACTGTTATAAGAAATTGGGACACATCCAAAAGTAATGGGGAGGCAAATGTTCAAAACTGGGGACAGACCACAAATGAGTCAAAAAGCTAGGCATTTTGCGAGAATATTGAAAGTTGAGAAGCATGGATGGAGACATTAAATGAAATGTGACAGTGATGAAGCTACACTACTGTTTTTTCCTCCCTTGAATTTGGGCAGAGGCAGTGGTTTAATACTTTTGTAATACAAATATTAAGTGTAGTGATGACTGTTTCTGTAGGCTCTACGGGTAGTGTGTAACTGGCTTTGTTTCTGTGACAGAGTTTGTGTCATCTCTTAACACAGATGAAATGGGCAGAAGGTAATGTCAACAGGGTGTGGTGTAGAGTTTTGTATAGTTATTCTAATATTTCACTGTGTAAGTTGTAGTGGTGCAATGAGTTGTTTTAAGCTACTGAATGATAGTGATTGATATAAACGTGATTTGTATATTATCTTCATTTGAACACACACTTTGCTGAGCCAGGTTACAATGAATAAACATGACAGTCTACTAGCCTGTGTTTCTTGGGCATGGATGTTGAATTCAACCTGTAGAAGCAGTGCTTGACTAGAGACAGGATATGAAGTCACTGCATTAGTCATAGTTTTATATTTATGTATGTCTAAATGCAAAGGGAGATCCTGATATGGTTTGCAAAGTAGGAGTGTACCAAGACAAAGCATGTATGCAGTCTCTAAAGTCTGTCACTTTTAGTCTGTATATCAAGACAAAGCATGTGTGCAGTTTTGAAAGTCTGTCATTTTTAGTCTGTATGGACAGTGCAGATTAGTTTTCAGAAGTGAATATTAACAGAATAATATGAAGGGTGTCAATATCCAATTAGTAACCAGCTTTTTTTGTCTATTCGTGTGCATGTCTGTACAGGTGAGTGCATCTGTGTCTATACACGTGACTGGAAGTAGTAGCGGTTATTTCTACATATCTCATTTTTTATGTGCAGAAAGGTAACGGTGAAATGAGCTTCGATATCTATAAAACGTGCACATATGTTCACATTTAATGCATGTTTATATTTACAGATGCGCATATTTGTGAGTCTACAACCACTGCTAATTAGCTGATACAGGCAACTTTTTTCTTGAGTATAACTTTGGAGCTCTGAACTGGACTGCAAACGATGTGGGGCTAGTAGGTTTCACACAATGCATAACTACATTGAATCATCACAAGTCTAGAACGAATACTGTTGTAAACGTTGGATCCCGATTTTGAAGTAGGAAGTTGTAAACTACATTGAAACTATTTTCCATAATTTTTAATGGTTTTTAATTTTGTGAAAGATTTTATATATGCATACATAAGTATATTGGTGATGGTTGGCATTCTCATTGTGCCCATTATCTTGTGAGAAGGCTCTGGCTGATTTTTGTGATGGTTGGCATTCTCGTTGTGCCCATTGTCTTGTGAGAAGGCTCTGGCTGATTTTTAATGCCACTTTGCCATTTCCTTACTGTCTTTCCTTATGCCACTTTGGCATTTTCTTGCTGTTTTTTTCCCCTTGAAGCCAGTAGCATGCAGTTGTCTGTTGCATAACTTGTTAGAAGACGTTTGAGTCAAGTGCCATTTTCCAACTTTTCTGTGTGCTTATATCTCTGAGAAAAATACAGTTTTTCTGCACCTTTTTGTTCTGTATGTTATTTTGTGTCACTTTGTAATGCTTTTTATAGTCCACTAGTGTGAAAACCCATTGTAGTAACCATTGCTAATTTTAGGTCCCCATTTTTTGTCATTGTCTTGTATTCTTTCAGTGTTATTTCTAAAAAAGATAACATATGTAATGGGGAGATGGAGCCCTTATATGTGTACATAATACAATGGGTATAGTAAGTTGGCATTCTATGAAACTTTTATTGCAACTTGCCAGGCGAGCATACATTTAAAAATCACAATGGAAGCAATTTAATTTGGAGAATTTTGGTGTATAAAATATGCACTGCAATGATTGAAATGTGTAGTAAAGTAATTTGAGAAAAAAGAGTGCACTGCTGGTCAGACTATTCATATGAACGTAGTAATAATAATGGGTCGGTGATCACTGGGACCGTAAGGTATCTGGTTATATATACCTGTATACCAGTGATGGTGACCCTTTTGGGCTTGGCGTGTCAGAAATTTGTAAAATACCTATGCTGACTCTGCTGGTGTGCCCACCCTCCCACACACAAACCAAAGACTAACAATTCTTTACATGTTCATTTATTAAAAAAAATACAGTCCAATCATGTGTGCTGCTATGTTATAAAAGTAAAAGAAAAATCAGTGACTTGCAATGGATAAAACAATATCCACACTGATAATTGGGCTTAAAACAGTGCACCAACATTTGTCCTACTTTTAATAGTAATTTTGAATTGAACTGGAAAAAAATATGAAATACACTGCATTTGATTTCATTAACATCAACTAGTGTCTTCTGCGTGGAGACATGCGTGAATGGGCATACCTTCATTGAAGCTTGTGCGTCTGGCCTGGCAAGCCGGTACGTAAAAATCAACTGCCAATCATTAGCGGACCGGAGTTCCACTGTGGCGACCCCTGACTGAGAAAAGCCGAAAGACACAAACAAACAAATGACTTTTGTTGCTGAGTTTTAATAAGTGCAGGGTCACATATTTCTTGCAAGCACTTAATACTGTTTACTTCCCAGAGTAAGGCAAGGCATATGAGAAGCCTTTTATAGTGATAAGGTAATCAAAGTACTGCTTTTGTTTGACCTGTGGAGGAAACATTCCATGGGCTGGAAATTTGCTGTGTTGATGACCCTATTTCTCCAACTAGTCTTGTTTATGTCTTTGTATAAGTTTAGGTGTTTAGTGTAGGTGTCTTGTAGAGACATTGTCTTTCCAAAGGTATAGGAAATCCCAATGGGGTTAATCTGAAAGACTAGACACAGGTTGCCTCCGAGCAGCTTCAATGCCAATGAGTAGAAGGAGAATCATGCTGATCTTTCAGGATAGTTCAAGGATTTAAGACCTTTTAATTTTCTTTGTTAGAAGTCTTTGGGTCATTTCCGGCTGAGCAATATGCTCCCACTAACCCTTGCAGGAGATGTTTAGTATTCGTGGAAAAGAGGATAATGACACTCTGCTTGCTGTCATCAGCAAATTTGGTTAGTCCCACTTCTGGGGATATTGGCTTGGATATCTGCAGAGTAAATGCCAAACGTGAGAACATCTAGCACAGATCCCTTTAGTGCATCATTTAGTTTTACATTCAGAGACTGTACACAACCTGGTATCCGAGTACTCTGTTACCAATCCAGAACACAAAATAGGGGATTGTGTTTTTGTATAATTTTTCAATAATTTGTGTGCTTTGTCCAGATCAGTGGTGTGTGCATATAATGTCATATATTTTAGAGAATGTGAAAGGGGTACTGTGAAATGTTGAAGTACAACAGTATCAAATATGCTTCGATCCAGAAGGATTGGGGGCACTCCAATTGAGTTCGAAATTTATCATCAGAGGTTATCCAAGGCATTTTGTTGAACAAATTAGGAACGAGGTCGTGCTTAAAAGAGATAGTGGTCATTTTAAACCACTTTTAGGAGGGGGCACCATGTACAATAATGACAAGCTATCAAATGAAACTACATCCCAGATTAACTTTATTTTCACATACTCTATTGATTACAATATAATAAAAAATATTATCAACAAAAATTGGAACATCATACTAGAAGACAACATGTTAGTGAAAGCACTTGGTACCAAGCCAAAATTTGTTTTTAGGAGGGGGATTAATCTAAAACAACTAGTGGAAAAATCTAGTTACAAATCCTTGACCTCAAAAAGTGGCATGACCAAATGTGGCATGTGCCCACAATGTAAACATATACTTCCAGGGAAACAAATACACATTAATGGTAGAGAGTATATAATTAATGGGAAGTTCAATTGTGAAAGTAAAAATGTAGTCTACGTGGCCCTTTGTGTGGAATGTTCATCATTCTACATAGGTAAGACTGAGCGTGCATTAAAGAAAAGAGTGTATGAACATCTTTATGCCATAGGTAAGAAAGATCTAAATAATGCACTAGCTAGGCACATAAATGAACATCCCATGCATCACTTTGTATTCACTGTTATCCAACAAGTTAAAATTGACATCAGGGGGGGCCCATGGCAGCTACACCTTGAAGAACAGGAACTATTGTGGCAAATCAGAACATTAGCCCAAATTTCGCCAGGCTTAAATGAGTATGCATCAATTAAATGTATTTTAAAACTGAGGGCATTAAGGAGATAAGAAAGATTATGGGCTGCTGCTTATCATAATACATTGTCTATGAATATGGATTTTTTGTGTATACATTTTTATTTTTATTTATATACCAATTTTAGGTTTTAAGTATATTCACATTTAATGTTTTTTAAGCAAAAAATCAAAAAATTGGAAATGCTATCATATTCATTATTATTTTTCATCTTATATTATATATACATATTGTTTTACATTAATGCATACATAGATATGGCTGTATGGGTATAGGTATATGTTTTTGCATACTCATACACATGCATATGTACTTATATATATTTTTTTAAATAACAATTGTTTATTTAACATTTTTATTTACAATCATTCGTAGAGGAGATTTTAATAATTAGAGTTGTTGGTGAAAAGTTATAATATATATAACATATAAAATATGAGTGTGTGGTGTATTACAGGGTCATAATTGGGTCAGTTAACTTATTTTAGGTTAACTTTGTTGTAGGAGAAAGGGTAAATATAAACATTTAAATAAGTGTACATAACATGGGCACACACTTTTTGTATATACACATGAATTTATTTCTATTATTATGTGATTTTAATTGCATTTTTATGTTTATTTTCACTTTATTTAATGCATTGTTATATTGAATAACATTAGTTTTATGTTGCTTTAAAATCTTAAGGCATTTAATGCATTAATTACGAGAGTAATTTATCAATTAAGTATGACGTATTTAAGTGAAGTTTTGTGGCTGTTACATTTGTCTATGTCTGATGAAGGTTGAGGTAATACCTTGACCGAAAGCGCTTACTACAATAAAGGTCCGTGTCTGTTTATTCTGCCGTGGGAGTTACTTCTTTGTTTTTTGCCAAGCCTTTTATAGTGATAAGGTAATCAAAGTACTGCTTTTGTTTGACCTGTGGAGGAAACATTCCATGGGTTGGAAATTTGCTGTGTTGATGACCCTATTTCTCCAACTAGTCTTGTTTATGTCTTTGTATAAGTTTAGGTGTTTAGTGTAGGTGTCTTGTAGAGACATTGTCTTTCCAAAGGTATAGGAAATCCCAATGGGGTTAATCTGAAAGACTAGACACAGTTTGCCTCCGAGCAGCTTCAATGCCAATGAGTAGAAGGAGAATCATGCTGATCTTTCAGGATAGTTCAAGGATTTAAGACCTTTTAATTTTCTTTGTTAGAAGTCTTTGGGTCATTTCCGCTGAGCAATATGCTCCCACTAACCCTTGCAGGAGATGTTTAGTATTCGTGGAAAAGAGGATAATGACACTCTGCTTGCTGTCATCAGCAAATTTGGTTAGTCCCACTTCTGGGGATATTGGCTTGGATATCTGCAGAGTAAATGCCAAACGTGACAACATCTAGCACAGATCCCTTTAGTGCATCATTTAGTTTTACATTCAGAGACTGTACACAACCTGGTATCCGAGTACTCTGTTACCAATCCAGAACACAAAATAGGGGATTGTGTTTTTGTATAATTTTTCAATAATTTGTGTGCTTTGTCCAGATCAGTGGTGTGTGCATATAATGTCATATATTTTAGAGAATGTGAAAGGGGTACTGTGAAATGTTGAAGTACAACAGTATCAAATATGCTTCGATCCAGAAGGATTGGGGGCACTCCCAAAACCCACACTCCTTACTAATTATTTATGGCAACTCCGAGATTGCACAATGGAGGGAAACTTCCCACTCTCTGCTGCTCCGCAGCCTCTCACAAAGTGATGCTGTCAGAAGCGATTAGTTGAATGTTCAATCTCAATATTTGATTTATAAGGAATGGTTATAACGGCTGAACATTTTGTCGAAAAATCAAATCATTGCTGTATGGCAGTCGGTGCAGCTGATTGAAATGGACTGTCTGTCCGTACAAGAAGATTGCTGTATGGTGGAGATTGGGGAATATGCCCTTTTCCACTGTAGTGCAGAAATAGTCTGCAAGGAGGGGGGCTTGTCCCCTGCAAAAAAACCCCACTGTGCCCCCCCCCGATCCTTTGTTGATTGTTTGTTGTGTTCAGTGTGTAGGCACCAATCGCAGCCTTTTCAGTGAAAGGTTATGCTTCCATAAATGTTATGTAAAATGCATGCATGATGTGTTGCATTGGTTGTAAATATATGTATGCTGTCTTTGTTTTTAGCTCAGTTTGTAGCAGTTTCTGTTTCCACTGTTAAAACATTTCTGATTGACCATTTGTTTGTTAGTGCCTTCCCCCAGTTCTCCTTTACTTGCACTTTTGCCAAAGTGAAGGTGGGTGCGTTTTTCTCACTGCTTCCAGTGGATGAAGCTCCATTCCAGAAAGGGGTGCCTCATCTAATGAATATTGATGTATGAAAATAATCTAGGTGTCTGGAATGAATGTTTTCATTTTCTGGTGGTTTCTGCTCTTATCAGCAGTGATAGGTTTCTAAACTGGATCAGCTGCCTGGCTGCATTACAGTCCTATGTCAGTAAGCTACCATATCCTTTCCATTAAAATTTATCAAGTAGGCAGTTTATCACGTGACAATACTCATTTTTGGCAACTTTAACCTTCAGTCCTGTGATGTGTACTTTTTTGACAGGTTGTTTTTTTTTTTTTTTTTTTTTTTTTTTTTTCCCTTAATTGTTTTAAGTATCTTTCATATGAGGAGTCAAATGTAGCTGCTGCATATGAAAAGTTGACTGTTGGTTGTCTTCACCCTTCCTCCAACTTGAAGCAGTTTTTCTGTATAGTTCTCCATATGCTGGGAATCTGTCGTGGTTTCAGAACTGTTTCCATGTTGAATTATAATGCCTACTGTTTCCTTTGTATTCTAAATTGTAGTGTTTTATAAGCAGAACTGTTTTGAGGCTCTAGTGATATCTTAATTAAATTAGGATCATTAGGCTGTTAGAGGCTTTGCGAAAATTAACTTCAGACATAAAGCAACTGTAAAAATGAATATGCAATTAGAAATGCACAGGATTACTGTGCTTATGAGGATTGTTGCTTTTGCTAACAGTAATTTTAGTAAGTACTGAAAATTTAATGCATACATTGTTGATTTCTGATTAGTGTACTTGAGACATATGAATGGAAGAGTATATCATTTTTGTATCGCATTGAATGCAAGCAGATGAGAGTAGTATAATTTTATGATGAAATATGTTTGAAGTATTTCAAGCCAAGATGGGTGGTGAGAGGAAGATTTAAAGCAGTGGCACATAACCTTTTTGTGGGTAGGTCCACTACACGAATTCTTAATGCATCTGCGGGCCATCTCAAAACATAGTAAGTCATTACGAGTTAACAAGAGGTACAGGTGACTGCCAGTTTCACTTAAGACAGTAGTCATGAAATTGCCTTTTTTCTACATTAACTTTGCGTTTAACTTTATTCTGGCTTGCAGCCATGACATTGCAAACTCTTGCAGAAAGATACTACTGTTTACAGACTACAAGTTATAAACAACAAAGAATAATTAACTACTACAGCTAAAATTAGAGGTGTGTGTAACTGCAGTAAACTAGGTAAGTAAGCACGTGCTGGAAAGTTTGCTTGACTGGAGTAAAGGCATAGCATTTTTTCACTTTTTAAAAACTTTTGGTTACTCTCTGGGAGCTGGATGGTGGTGTTGTGGGCCGGACGTTGTGAACCACTGATTTAAGAACTTGAATGCATGCCAGAGTAAGGGTGATGAGGTTGTGGAGATAGGGTAATGAACTAAATGATGTGAGGGAAGAGTTCATAAGAGATGGAGTGGGGAGCTCCATGGAGAGAGTTGTAGATTGGAAAAGTAGAGGGATGTTTTTAATTTATTACATCAAGTAATTTTACAGTTATAGGACCATTTGTTGTCCAGGTGACACTTGATGGCCACTCTGAACTCTTGGAGGCAAGTTCCCTTGCATTTATAAAATTGTTTCATTGTCTTGCTATGTTGACACCATAGATGTCATCTCTTGTATTAGTGGTAAATTTTGTTTGATTTACACTGTCCTCTGTAGAGTAGAGAGTAGTGCAGGGGGTATAGCATGTGAATGCTATGTAGTTGTTGAGTGTCATAACCTGGCAGCTGTTGTTGGCTGGGGATGTGGGTCTGTCAAAAAAATGTAAAACTAGCCACTGGAAGTTCTAGACAAAGATGGTTACTTGAAGCTTCAGAGAGCTGAGAGTGGGAAAGTACATTTACTACAGAAAATACAGCCTTTTTTTACAGACATTTTCAGCTTTTATGTGTAGTTTAACAGATATTAAATTAGTGCACAGACGTACGGATACAGGAGGCTGCACAGCAGGAAAGCATGAGTTCTTTTCTAGATGGTTGTAAAGATCAAAAATGTGTAATGCTCAAAACTGCTGCTTGGGTTTTGTAATGATAGACTCGAGGTTGACCCCCCCCACCCCCACCGAAAGCTTCAGACTTCATAAACTCATTGAGTGAGTGGTCATGATGGGGTGATAAGAAAGTCATAAAGTGGTGGTGAGGAGGCTGCGTGCATTTTGTTTTGAGGACATTTTTGTACAGATTAACTCTGTTCAGTCCCAGCTGACCAACCTCAAAGTGGCACTGATTGTATAGCCACATGTAGAAGCTGAGCCAAAGCAGGATTGAATTGTTGGTACTGGGTTAAACCTGTCTCCATTGCAGTGGTTCTGTGTATTTTAGGTAGAAGTGCACCAAGCACGCACACTCTTGGCACACAGTGGGACGTACAAGTTTGGCAAATGGATCTTGTCTGACTTCAGTAACTGCTGGACCATTGGAGTATCTGTGTAGTTAAGTGATTGTGTACATTGCAGTTAATGGCTCAGTGGTATTAAATGCCTTTTGACTAAACAGGACAAAATACTGACAACCTTGCTATTTTTATTTTCTGGAGAGCTGTACTTTATGGGACTAAAATAGAATCTGTGTTGACAGTTTGGTAGTAAGATCAGAGTGTTGTGTGCAGTGTGACACTGTTTTCAGTTGTTGTAGAAGGTGGATGTAGATAGTTGATTTGTATCTGAAAGAACACTCGAGATTTAGCATTGACTAGATTTGGAACGTAGAAAAATATACAGTGCTTTATCAGAATTGTGATTAGAAAGGAAATGAGTAGAGGGTGTGTCTACCAACCTGCAGTTGTGTGTTTAGGAGAGGTGTTAAGTTAGGCAGAAGGCTTGGCTGTGGAGGTGGTGATCATTGCTTACATTTTATTTTATTTTTTTTTTGTATTATGTTCAGTACTGTAGCTTTTGTCCCGTTTCTGTCTTCTCTAAACAGTTCACAGCTGCTGCTCTCTTTAATGTGAGGAAAGCTTAGGTTTCTACTAGATTAATAATCACAAAGCTCACTACTTGAGAAGTGCTGATTTTCAAGAAGGGTCTAGGTGTGGTTTCACAGCTTCGTCTTGGACTGTCTCTTTAAAGGTAACCGCAGCACCTGTTTGACTATATTTGAAAGACAGGAGCTATCGCTTCTGTGGTGGGAACACGGCACAGTGATAGACCCTCTTTAACTTTTTCTATAAATAATTTGGCAGTAAGCCTTTCCCAGTACCCATCTTGCTTATATATAGGTGTTTGTTGCCCTTGAGGGTTGGATCATAGACGAGTTATCTAGTAAATTAATCTTAGAATGACTCATTACACACGTTTCTGGTTGAGATGCAGCCAGCAGTAAGTGAACAGAAATCTACTTCCCTGTTCTTTGGCACTGCTGTGACACAAAAATCTGTTCAACCATTGGAACTTTTTAACTGATGGACCAGTTAAATATGATGTTTATAATGTACCTGGTTCTTTCTGTGCCTTGTGCTTTACTTTAAAATCCTTGTACAGGTGAAAGTTAAGAGAGCTTACAGATTTCAAATTCTGCAACAAGTTAGCCTGCTTCTTCACATTTGAGGTGCAGAAGGCTGCTGGTCAGAGTCTGTTAATCCTAAAGCTGTCATGGAATCTGGTCTTTATTGACTTTGAACTACACACGCAATGCTGCAAGTGCAGGATACGAACCAGAGGTAAAAACACGGGCAAACGAGATTCACTTAAAAATAATTACAGCAGTTAAGCCTTTCGTTCCTGAAACAGGAACTTCAGTCAGAACTAGCCTTCACGAAAAAACACTTGTTTTTATATTTTAAATGATAGTGCAGTATTGTAGTAATATTTGCTGTTTTATAGGAATTTCTTATGTGAACTGAACAAGTAGATGTCAACTGACATTAAAAACATTGCAGTACCACAAAATGTAAATTGATGTTGCCAGCTAATGTTAGCTTACTTTAAAAGTCACAAGTCAATAAATAAAAGCAGTCGAGTTATCCTTTTAATGTCATAAATATGGGGCTGAATATGTACAAAGTAGGCAACTCATTATGTAGAAGAATGAATAACTTGAGAGAGAAATCATATACACAATAGCAATAAGTCAACCAGAATTAATAATGGAATAGATGGTAAATACAGTCATCACTTACAATTTAGCTTCCCTAACTTCTAAAACAGGAAAAAGGGATATTGTGTCATTCAAAGCAGGGGGGTTTCATTCACTCCATAATAACTCGTTTTAAACTCAAACCTCATCTCCTACTCTCCACCCCTGGGATTATTTACCTTGTATAATATGCCAAATCTAAAGCCTGTAAAATTATAACACAACACAGTGTGTTTGTACAAGGCATTATTAACATTGTGATTTTAAGATCATAGGTTCATAGGTGTGTACTAGGCTAATGGCACTGGAGCCTTTACAAGCCTAGCCCATAGGATTACCCTGGCATTGTGCCACCCGACCTTGGTTCCCAGTGTCTCTGTGGAGTAGAGCCACTGGAGTGATCCCCGGGGTGAATTTTCTGTTTCCCATCCACTCATCAAGGTCCCTCTTGAAGAGGGCCAGTGAGGTGCTCTGTTTGACATGTATGGGAAGTCTATTCCATAGTATGGGCAGTCTCTTTGTTATGAACCTGTCCCTCCAGCTTGTTCTGTTGATTGTGGTAATGAGGTTGAGGTCTCTGGAGCGTGTGGTGCGGTGGGATTGGGATTTCTTTAGATGTAGCATTTCTAACAGAGCTGAGTCAAGCATGGCTTTGTAAGTCAAGCAGAGATCGCCCCTAAGTAGTTGATATGGGATAGAGAATAGTTGGAGTGTTTTGAGTCTGTCCATATAGGACAAGTGTTAAGGCCTAGGATCCTCTGTGAAGTACTTTTGCGGCCTCTCCGGTTGTTGCAGGTCTAGTGAGGTACATGCCAAATGGGCATTGTACTCTGGCCTAATGAGGGAAGAGTAGAGAAGGACAATGACTTCTTTCTTCCTGGATGCAAAGCCCTTAGTAATGAGATGTGCCACAGAAGGACTTTCTGACCGCAGTGGCAGTGTGGTGGTCAAAAGAGAGGTTTCTGTCAACCTGTGTTCCCAGATCTCTTATAACGCCTTCTGTGTTTTTAGTGGACTACCATCGATGTGGTAATTAATGGGAACCAGGTTTTTCCCAAAGGGGATGATGACTCATCTTTTAGCATTGAGCTTAAGGCCATGGTTCTGACACCAGGCGTTGGTCTCGGTGAGGTCTTTCTGTAGGATGTCAACATCACTTGGGGAGGTATTAATAGCTCCCAACTTGTAATCGTCTGCAAACTTTGTCAGAGTCCCTTCGTGTTGGCCTGGACTTCAGAGAAGTAGATACCAAACAAGAGAGGACCCAGGACCGAACCCTGTGTTACTCCACTTGTGACTATTCGGCAGTCTGACTTGGAGTCAGAACCCACAGTGTGAAAGTAGCTGTCCTGTGAGCCAGTTTGCAACCCACCTAATGATATATGGGTTGATACCTAGCTTAGTGAGTCTTTCTATGATTCCAGAGTGGGGTATGGTATCAAAAGCCTTGGCCAGATCAAGGTAGGCTGTATGAACTAACTTGCCTTCATCCACAGCTCTAGTGACTGACTCAAAGAAGTTGAGCAGACATGAGCTACCCTTCACAAAACCAAACTATGTGGGATCCAGAGTTTGGAGATTCCCTATGTCCTTGTTAGGTCCATGATAATGCGTTCCATAGCTTTGCATATCAGACTCGTCAGGCTAATGGGGCGATAGTTCCCAGAGTCTGTAGTCACTCCTCCTTTTGTGGAGAGGGATGACTGTAGCAGTGCGCCGTTTGATAGGGACAAAGCCTGAGGTGATGCTGTGATTGAGCAGGGTACACAGGTGAGGTGCCAGTTCACTCTAGTTCATGTAGAACACAGCCAAGGATATGGTCGGGTCCCATAG
>NC_056744.1:1575322881-1575362881 GCF_019279795.1 Protopterus annectens | reverse complement strand
GGACCAGGTAAAAATATTGTGAGGTAGGATTCTCAATAATCAATTGTGCAGCTATTTCTTTCGAGATTGTCTGGTTTTCCACTGCTGTTAGTAAAAAATCATCAATAATAGACTTGTATTCACTTGTAGGATCCACCTTCAAGGGGCAATAAAAATTGGAATCATTCAATTGCCTGGTGGCTTCAGCTTCATAATCAACTTTCTCCCAGATAACTGTAGCCCCCCCTTTATCTGCCTTGGTTATAATGATGTCAGTATTGTTAACTAATTTTAACATAGCTTGATGTTCCTCAATAGACAAATTTCTGTTGGTATTTTTAAAGATCTCAGCCTGTTTGGCCTGTAATTCTTTCAAGACTAGCTGTTCGAAAATCTTTACATTATTGTTATACATAGGCTGGAATCTGGATTTCTTAAATTTAAATCCATTTCCTTGATCAGCTTGTAATGTATCCTCCTGTTCAGCAAAATGACATTTCAGATTTAACACTCTAGTAAACTTTTTAATATCTCTAACAACATCAAAATGAGACAGATAGAATGACGGCACATAATTTAAACCTTTGTTAAGCAATTTTAATTCACTGGAATCAACTTTGTATTTAGTTAAATTAACCACTAATTGGTTAATATCATTAACATTAGCAACCCCTGTTGCTTGTATTGAGTCCAGTGTCTGTGGTAACCGATCTGTAGGGCCTGAGGCTCTCATAACAGGTTGAAATCCATGTCGCTTCTTATGTTTGCGGCCCCCCCTTCTAAAGGGGACTTGGTTCTTTTAACTGCTGGTCCTTCTGGCGATAAAATGTTATTCAATTCAGCTTCAGGCTCAGTATCAGTGTTAGAGTACCCTGATGAACCATCAGAAGTGCTATAAACAGTCTTATTTTGTCGCAATATGGATTTGACCCTTTTGCGTTTTGTTCTATTAGACTTGACTGCATCAAAACGCACCTCTTTATTATCTTTCTTCCAAGAAAATATTCTATCGTTCTCAAAATCATTCAGGTCCCTACGGTATTTTTTGATCTTTCGAGCCTTTAATTCTTGCTCATATTTATCTGTTTCCAGTTTAAATTGCTCATACAAATATTGATATTCACTAGTGCCCTCAAACACTAAGGTACGTTCCTGGCATTCCTTTAATTTACCAAGCAACTCCGGTAGTTGCTTCTCATAATATTCAATCAATAGTAACATGAACATATTGGAAACCTTTAGCTGGGTCTCTCTCCATTTATTCATAAAGTTAGTATCATCTTTCCCAAGTACCTTTTGTGGTTCTTGCAAATACTGTAACTTGATGTCAAAAACCAAGTCTTTTACATCCACCAATACGAGTAAAGTATTTGATATAAGATGCTTTGTTACCTGCAATTCATCTTGGGTGGTGTACATGGCTATCTGCCAATGTGGGGCTTTCTACATAGGGCAGACGTCATGTAAATTAAAACAAAGAATTGCAATTCACATTAGTGACATAAAATGTAAGAGAACAAGAAGTGCGTTATATAAACATATTTTAGTACACCCCAAAGCACATTTTGTCTTTGTTGGAATTGACAAAGTAGCAGATACTATTACTAATGAGGTAGATAAGCATAATATTTTGACTACCAAAGAACGTAGATGGATAGTAAATTTAGGAGCACAATTTAAGCCAGGACTGAATGAACACTGGTAGGTTTTGGGATAGATTATAAAAGGAAAGTATTAGTGAGAATTGGGAAGGTTTACTAAGGTAGATAAATGATTAATATTATATAAGTATTATGAATAGACATACTGTATTTAGGATTTTTTCACATATTTTACGTTCATTTATATATATGGAAACATGACAATATACACATATAATTCAATTATATGTTGATATACCATCAACCTTTGATTGAATGGTATATTTAATATCTGATACTAATACAGGTCATGACATATTTTGGATAGTATTGTTCATTAGTTATCTATTCTTAGTAAGCACTCTATGTAATGTAACTATGTAATTCAGGTATTATTAGTAAACATTGATGTATATATATTCATGATAACCAGTTCCTGGTAGCGTGATGACTTTAAGTAATTAAGTGTTTGTATCATATAAATACGTGTATCTGGCGCTGTTTTATGACACACTGATGACGCTTGGGTAAGCGAAACCGGTCTGTGGGGCAGACTGTGAGGCTGAATAAAGCCTTAGTACCTAACGGCTGCTGTATTTTGTCTTTTTTCGTGTGCTGGACTTCAATTGGGGATTTATGTGAGCTGTACAGCTGAGGCAAGGTCTGAGCACTGAGTTGAAACGGGCAACGACGAGTTTGTGAGCTCTCTCTCTATATATATATATATATATATATATATATATATATATATATGATCTATATATATGTGTGTGTGTGTGTGTGTGTGTATGTATATATATATATATAGCTATACATGTGTGTGTGTGTAATATATATATATATATATATATATATATATATATATATATATATATATATATATACACACGTGTATGTATGGATGTATATATATATATATATATATATATATATATACACACACATATATATATATATATATATATATATATATATATATATATATACACACACACATATATATATATGTATCACACACACACACACACACACACACATATATATAGATATATATATATATATATATATATATATATGTGTGTGTGTGTATATAGTTTTGATTTTATATATACATATAGATGCGTGTGCACACACCACCCCCTTGGTCTTATTAATTTTAAGGACCAGTACTTTTTCAGTCAATATGAAAGCACATTGCTTATGGGCACTATTTTTACTACTAACCCCTCCCCCCCAAATGTTGTTATTACTCCCTGCAAGTAACTTCTTGACATTTGGTGCTGCCTTGTATACAAATTTTGGCTAGTGTCCCAACACATCAAACATTATAGGATTCGTTTTAGGAATATTGCAGTTTGTAATTATTTTTAATTTTCTTTGTCCACTTTGTACTCCACATTCAAAGCAATTGGTAGGGGGAAGTTTCTGTTATTAATGTAGCCCCTTCGCCACATTCCTTGGTTGCTACCACAAAACCTGCTCCCAAGAGTGGTTTATACCCCCCCCCCCCCAGCTGTACAAAAACTCCTTCCATAATCTCTACGGGTAATTACTTTCAAGAAATCTAACTTCTAATTTTCAAATTCTTTAAATCATCACCATTAGAGGTCATTCTGGCAATTCTAATAGATTGTCCTTTAACAAGGCTTCTTTTTTGACCTAATAGGGTATGAGTTACTAAAGGTCCATTTTCTATATATGGTTGAACTGAAACCTGTATCTCTTGGTGTAATCAAAGTATCTAAATTATCACTTCATTGCTATAATAAGTTTTAAGATGTGCAGTACTATTCAAAAAATCAAAATTTATTAATATTCCTTTGTCCTTCCTACAGAGTAAAAATATGGTCTAAAAATCTTAGAGTTTGTAATACTTGGTAGAAAAGCAACGGATCCTTTCCTTGCGAGCAAAACCAGATTTGCACATACGGGCGCACACAGTGCCCCCATAGCGACACTCCTTCTTTCAGCTTTTCACGGTTAGGGGTCGCCACAGCGGATCATCTGTCTGCTTATGATTGGCAGTGGAGTTTTATGATATCGAGTTGCCAGCCCGGCGCCCAACCCTCCACAGAAGGGGCACACGCCTAGGGCCAATTTAGAGTGTCCAGTCCACCTACTGCATTTTTTTTGGGAAAGTAAAAAGGTATACTACATCAGTAGTAAGTAAACCCATATTGGAGGACCATTTATCTTCGGTTAATCTACCCAAGAATCCTTAAGTAGGTGAGTTGTAAGGGAGAGCATAGGGTTGAGTGGTCCATCAATAAAAGCGGCAAGAGGATGCATAACCAAACCACTGACAGCCGCAGTTGGTCTAAATTTCTAATTATGGATACCTTTTATGAACTTTAGGTGTACCAAAATACTGGGAACCAGTGGGTTTTCCAGTTTCAGGAACAAAAGTGCTTAACTGTTTTTATTAAATTTAATTAATTTTATGCTAAACTCGTTTGACCATGTTTTTACTTCTAGTTCATATCCTGCACTTGCAACGTTGGGTGTGTAGTTCTGAGTCTGCTTTCTGACGGCTGCTGTTTGTAGTTTAAAGTCAAGAATTAAGAAGCACTTGAATTTAGCAGACATTTTTAAGATGCTGTATTCATAGGTAGGTACTAGGCTATTGGCCCTAGGGCCTATATAAGCCTACCCTGGCTTTCGCCACCCAAGAAAATTATTTTCCTGTGCCCCTGTCGAGCAGAGCCACCAAAGTGATCCACTGGGTGAATTTCCTTTTTCCCATCCATTCAAGATTTTTCTTGGAATGCTAATGAGAAGCTTTGTTTGATATAGATAGGTAGCTTGTTCCAGAGTATGGGAAGTCTCCTCACTCCTTTCTCTGATCATCCCTGTCATACTTTACAAAAGTGCTTACTAATTCTCAATATTTTTGCCTCCCTCCCCCAATCGCAGTTGCTAATCATTAAGACATTGCAGTTTTTTGTGTATTTCGGGTTTTCCCGGTTAGGGGTCGCCACAGCAGAACTCCGGTCCGCTAATGATTGGTAGTTGATTTTTACATACCGGCTTGCCAGGCCTGCCGCACAACCTTCCACGAAGGTACGCCTATTCATGCATGTCTCCACGCAGAAGACGTACTCTCCAAGAAATAACACT
Source organism: Protopterus annectens (assembly GCF_019279795.1). Lineage (NCBI taxonomy): Eukaryota > Metazoa > Chordata > Ceratodontiformes > Protopteridae > Protopterus > Protopterus annectens. The sequence goes on along the minus strand of NC_056744.1, from coordinate 1,575,358,145 downwards.
GAAGGTGCATTTACTTGAGCTGGCTTTCTTTTGTACTTGTGGCAGAAAATCCACTTCTGTAATCGCCCCTGCAGCGTGAACAGCCTGAAATGTGCTTCCTAAGAAAAAAAAAGTTGTGCTCCAAAGAAGTTGTATCTGCACCTGTTTCAGAACTAGTAGGTGAAGTACAAGCCCTTAAACTGCATAAGTGTACATTTTAATATTGCTTTTTTTTCTCAAAACCATTTTTTCTCTTTATTGGTTTGAAATGTTTTTCTTTTTCTTCATTTGGGTATTTTTTTAACCATAAAGTGAACTTATTTTGTTGCACCCCCCCCCTTCAGGATAGAAAACTGTATTTTCTAAAAGTCACCATATACTTGCATTTGGCGCAGAGGTTGAGGTTTCTTTTTCTGGATGCTGTCTGCCTTTTTTACAGTAATGTGTTTGTTACTGGGCCAGCTACTGCACCATGTTGCTTACTAGTGTAGTCAAGGCTTCTTGATGTTGCAGTGGTTTTGGGTATTTGGTGTACAGGGTACTGGTTTTACACTGCAGCTTTTGTTTCTGTTGTCTACTTATTGTACATGATTCTTGATTGTTTTGTTTCCAGTGATTATTAATATTCAATATTTTGACAACACTTTCTTATTTGCTCTGCTCCCACACCCCAAGAACTCAAAGATAAACTGCAAAAGTCATTTCTAGATATTGAAAATTACCTAAATGAACTTCAATTCATCTGCTCCAGAACCAGTTAACCAAACAAAACTACTTGGCGTCACGATAGACAACAACCTAACATTCTGTAAACAAACACCACTCGTAACTCACAATAAAGAAAGTTTGCATCAGACTTGATGCTCTATATTATTTATTTGAAGTTTGTTTACCAGGATAGTCCACTGGGCTTCAAGGAGCCCGTTTTCAATGGAGTCCTGGGGAGGAAAGCTCCAGAAGTACATGTGATGACCGTGCCCTGGCCCAGCAATCAAGGAGCCTCAATCCTCACCACTAACACCAGGGAGGTTGTCTCCTAGAAGAGGAAAGGATAACTAATACACACAGTAAAGTACAATTTCCCTTAAGTGCACACAGAGGTCAGTCAGTCTGGTGCTGGCTGCTCCCTTGCTCACCAGGTCCCCAATAAGACTCCCCACTGGCACATCTATAGGGTCCAGGTCTCAGCCTAATTGGGCAAGCTAGAACCTCGAGTACCCTCTGTCCAAACAGCACTTCGTGTCCCTGCCCAAGTAGCTGACACAACACACACACACTTTGAGATAAGTATTTATACAACTTAACAGATTCTCCAGCTGTGTCCATTTACCCAGACTATACAGTAGTAATTACTGCCACCACCCAAGTTAATAACATCAGCTACTAAAAGGCCCTTAAAAGGGTGTCCAATTATGACTGTGCAATTTTATCCAATGGTAGTATGACTATACAGTCTAAGGCTTGTCAGAGTAGCCTATAAACTCTGTATAAATATGCAATGTATTCTAGGACTTCTCTCCACAAACCAGCCACAGGTAGTAGGCTTTAAAAATATTTAATAATAAGTAATTAAAACACAAGACAAAACTACTACACAGAGATATCTCAGAGATCACACAAACTTAAAATAATACAGTAGGACAGGTCTGATTTTCAAAGAAAAAATGCTTAATTTAATCTTTACTAGCTTTAACTATTCCTACAAGAAGTCACAGTGCTAAAACTTACATGTGAGCATAAGCAGAGTGCTGGTAAGTTGGATATCAAGATCAAAATGCTCTTAGTCTCTCTCTGAGAGACAGTTTATAAAACATTACTAACAAACATGTTTGCTGGGTCCCTCCCCAAATTACATCATGTTTGACACTTGGGTTTTCCCAGGCAAACAAACTGCATTATTTAGCAATCTAACACCTGCACAGAAGCTTACAACAATAGAAGACCTTTCACATGTATATTCTAAAAGAAACCAAAGCAATAAAACACATTCCACATCCAAACTCTGGTCATAAACCCTAGCCTCAAAACAACGGGCATGAAATCTTCATCCAGCTGCCTTGGAGCCGAATTCTAACATGAAAGAGATTCATAAGATCTTTTCAACTTAAAAAGACACATTTGAAATACTTGGCTTGGTTTTCCTTACAGCAGATGGCAATGTTGCAACAATCTTGGAAGTTCACATTTTACAATGTTTTCTTTACACTCAAACATGCCTGTAGTTTACATTCATTTTACGAATGCCAGAATTCAATATCAAATTCTGTTTGACTAGGCTGGCAGCCTTCGCCCGTCTCTCCCCAATCGTCACAATACATATAGTAATTCACTTACAAATTAGGGCCAAACCTTACCTTACTCAAATGCCGGACTAGCCACAGCCAGATCCCATCTCCTGTCTACTCTTCTCTTAACTTTTCACTAACCTGCGCAAGTCTGAATTGCATCTATTTGATTTCTGTTGTAACAAAATAGGAAAATTTGCTGCTAATGTACCTAACAGGACTCATTATTGCCTTGCTCTTCAAAAATGTACACTGGCTTCAATTTCCCAATCAGCTCACCACTGCCCACTATATAATCCACAAACCTGAAAACTGCCCCACAATCTCCAACCTAGTGCAGCTAAATACCAACCCCAGGATCCTTGGATCATCCGATAAAACTTGTACTCGAGGTTACAAAGTGCCATATTTTCTTCAGTGACTCTCTTCTCCTTCAAAGTAGCCAAACAGTGGAACCTATTACCCCAGAATATCTTAAACGCAGATTGTCATAGCTTCAGAAAACTCCTAAAGGAATACCTTGCTCAACAATGGCTATGCTCCTGTAATACTCCTAGCTAGTTTCTCATGCCTTCGATCAAATGTTTTCTGTTCTGCTATCTTCTTGTCTTGCGTCTTCCAAATGAAACTGCCACAATGGTTTTTAGTTATCTGAATTTCATATTACTGCCTGTAATAAGACTTTGTTTTCTGGTTTACATTCACTTTTTTGTAAATTGTGTTGGCAACTGTCAAACTGTTTTGTATATTGTTTGTAAATCTCTCTAAAATATTTTTGTAATCTTTTTGTACTATTGTTATGAAGCTATCTCCTTGGGTCTCTGCTGAAAATGGGCTGCTTGTCCAGCCGGACTCTACCCGGTTAAGAAATGTAAATAAAAATAAATTTTTATGGTGATACATTCTGTCTTTTTAACTGTCTGTCCATTTTCTGGTGTGACCCAGTTTGTTTTTATGTGGGTAATAAATGATTGTGTAACTTGCAAGTTCTTTCTGGTGTTGTGGTTTGAGGTTATGATGAAATGAGCAGGTTGAATTGTCTTGTTCAGTTTTTAAGTGGATGGGGAAAGGTGACTGGGGCACAGTCTTTCAGTTTTTCTTGAAGCTTTGTTAGCGTAAAAACACCATTAGTAAGAGGGAACTTGAGGCTGTTGCTGACCAAATGTTACTATGAGGAAAGGGAATAGTTTAAAATGGTCTGTGTTAGTGATGTTTCTGGCCAGCTCATCTCTGCTCCACTTAGCTGATAGAAGGCTATTTAGTATGCGTCATTCACATTTTTTGGCATCCTACATTGGCTAAGTTAAGTTTAACATGTATGGTCACTGTTGTATACGTTTAAAATGTGTTATGGTTTTTATTACGTTTGCTGTTATCAGGCTTTTTAATTGTAGAAGCTGTTACAGGAGAGTAAATCCTGTAAAATAGGTTGGGAAACTGCTCCTTTGTAAACACAATGGAAGAAAAGAAAAAAATACTGGCCCACATGTAATATCTTTCTTGACATGTTTATTAAGCAGTATGTATTTCTTAAGTAGATTATGAAGAAGTTAGAATTTTATGAATGGCAAGAAGATTTTTTGATGTATATATTTTTTCTTGTAATGTGGTCATATTCCCTGTATGCTCACATCATAAGAGTGATGTTTTAGGGGTATTTGCCAATTTTTTTTGCATGCAGTAGTAAAGCATTGTGTAACCAAATTAAAAAAATAATTCACCCGTGTTGTGGCTCAAAACTACATGTACTACAGTTTTAATTGAATGAATTTGATACTAACTATATGCACATTTGTAGAGACTGCAGTGCTGTTGGACCTGTGTTTTAGATGTAGTACACTGTGGTGTGTTGTGTCCTTCTGTTTCCACATTTCACTCACTGATTTTATGCAGGGTGTTTTTTTTTTTTTTTTTTTTCTATATAGACGTATGGAAGATGAGGGGCTTTCCTTTACAACAGTAAGCTAAAATTCTCAGTTGTTTGCATCAGAAATGTTTTTAATGACCTTGTATACGGTGACAAGATAATTCCCAGCCCAATTAAGTACTCCATAGGCTGTGATGATGATGATGGTGTGGGGGGGTTGTTCATAGATTAGTACTAGGCTAACTCATTTTAAGCCTAGCCAGTTCTTGACTATTTTCCTTCTCCTTGAAGGAGCTACATTTTCTTGTATTGTGATTAAGGTTTCAGGAGCATTTTCTAACAGAGGTCACTTTTTCCTTTTTGTGTATTGTGCTTGGGACTTTGCGATATCTAAACTGGAGAATTGTTCAGAGAAATGCTCAGTCTATATTGAGGGAAGACACTGTTATTGGGACTTATCATTTGTGTTTAGAACGGGCGTCAAGCAGGCATGAACAGCATCGAAGATATCTATTCAGACCAAATAAAGTATAAAACTTGTTCAAGTAGTGAACTCGTCTTTTCATCAAACACTAATCGGACCACCGCTTAATGAGAACCACAATTGCAGGTGACACTTTAGTGATTAAAGTGTCACCTGCAATTGTGGTTCTCATTTGGCGGTGGTCCGATTAGTGTTTGATGTTCATTTGTGTTGCCCCTTGCCTTGGGGTGTTCGTTTTTTGTCTTTTCAGACAAAATATGTCTCCAATTGCTTAAAAAATGAAAAAGTAGCGTTTCTTCTATAAGGATTTATTTGAGCAAACAGGTAAGCGCTTTCGCTAAAATAGCTTTTATCAAACCATTAAAATCAACACCGATAAAGCACGCCTTATATATGGTCAAGGCATCATTAAATGACAATCATTAGCATAATAAATTACAATAAAACAAAAATAAAAGGACAATAATTCATATATAACATTTCATATATAACAATAAAAATCAGTAAAAATGAATATATATATATATATATATATATATATATATATATATATAAAATATGATAGAAAGTTATAAGAATATATAGGCTAGAAACACAATATTAATTTATAATTAAATCTCCTATTTCTAAGCACTGGCTTTAAAGGTACTTTATCGTTAAGTCCTGGGGGGGGGATATAAGCTTGCAATCTGATGATCCAGTGAACTTCATTTCTTTCAGTATAATTCATAATATCCCCTCCTCTTAGAGTAGGAGTATTAACATAAATGACTAAAAACTTAAAAGTATGGGTAGCATCTGTATCTAAAACATGTTTAGAAAGTGCATTAGTGGTAGATTGAACACGGATCTGATATGTGTGTTGTCTCACCTTGTCCCTAAGCCTTCTGTCAGTTTTACCCACATAGAAGGTGGGGCAGGAGGTACAGAAAGCTAAATAGACAACGTGTTCTGTGTTACAAGTAGCACTGACATTAAAAGTAAAAAATCTAGACGTACATGGATGTATAAACATATTCGAGGAACATATATATGAACAAAAATTACATTTGTTACAAGGAATGGTACCCAAATACTCTCCATTTTCATGGGAATGACTCGCGTTACTAAAGCACAAGAGCCTATGTAAATTTCTTTTTATTTTTAAATAAAAATTGTGGATGTTCACCTACTGTTTTCTTAATATTAGGATCAACTGTAAGAACATTCCAATGTTTACTCAGTATATTCCAAATTTTCTGGAAATCATCTGTATAAAATAAGGATATTTTCTGTGATAACATATTATTATGTATGTTGCTATTATCAGCGTTATAAAATTCAATGCCTTGTTTAGAAAAATAAGGGCAAGCTTTGTTCATTCTTAAGTTCTCAATACATTGAAAACCTGCATTAACTTCTACTCTATAATTCCTTGATATTAATCTATTTTGAAGGCTCATCAATTCTGATTCAAAGTTGTGATGTATGGGATTCAATCTAGAGGCTCGAATTGCTTGGCCTTTGATAATATTAGTAAAAATATGCCTGGGATGCATACTCTATGTAATAATGAGTTTCTATAGCAAAGTTTTCTGTAAACACCTGTATTAAGTTTACAATTACTAAGGCGTTCAATATAAACATGTAAAAAAGCAAAATTATAATTTGAAGAATTTAAAGTAGATTTATAAAAAAAAAAAAACAGTGAAAAATAGAGTGTGAATTAACGTGTTTGAAGAAAATATCCAATTCTTGCTTAGTATCAGTCCAAATAAAAAAAACAAATCATCCACAAAACGTCTGTAGAATGGAATATACTTCTTAAAATGGGATGTAGGTAATAATTTTCGTTTTTCCCACCAATCCATGACAAGGTTGGCGTAGCTATTGGCACAGGATGTGCCCATAGCTATGCCATCCTTCCGTAGATATATACCCTCATCAAAAATAAAAATATTTTCTAATATTGTCTCCAATAACAAGCCTATTAAATCTATTTTGGCAGGTAAAAAATCTGGATATTGTGTTAAAATATTGTTGGACATACGAATATCCCGAATCAATCAGGGATAGATTAAGTAAAGACTTAACGTCCAATGCCACTAACAGATATGTAGAATTATCTGGAAAATTCTTTGTTTCTTTATATAGATTCAATAAAAACTGTTTAGAGTCACTGAGAATCAACGGGTTAGAATCTACCACTGATCTTAATAACTTTTCCATATAAACTGATATGTGTTTAGTTACCCAAGCCTGCTACAATGGGTCTCGTGGGTGGGTGCAGTGGGTCTTTGTGGACTTTTGGTAATCCTTGTATAGTTGGTATTAAAGAATTCTCCACCATCAAAAAATCAAACATCTCATTCGTAATTGTGCCACTACATTTCAAAACTTCCAGTGTATTATAAACACTTAAAATATGTTCTTGAACAGTTTGCATATTAACAGGTGTATAGAACATATTATCACTTAACATTTCTTTCATAAGATTAATATAATCCTGTCCACTATCACCACTGGGCCTCCTTTATCCGCTGGTCTAATTGAGATGATATTGTTATTTTTAAGATTAGAGAGGGCCTTTTTCTGTTTGAGTGTTAAATCACCTTTCTTACGATGTGGAGATGAATGTGATGTGATAGAATAAACATCCTCTTCTACCATTTTACAGAAGGCATCAATAAGTGGATGTAAATTTGGTACAAAAACACTAGGTTTACGAAGTTGTACAGTATGTGTATTAAGAGTCACCATAAAACATTAACTTAAGTTGTAAATTACGAGCAAATAACTTGACATCTAAAATCGTGCCTATCATATTGCTATTGGAAGTTGGAATAAAAGATGGTCCTTTATTTAAGATTTCTAATTCGTATTGGTCCAAGGGTTTATATGAAAGATTCCATACTAAGTTATTACTTTCTCCCACATTTTCTTTAAAGTGGGTTCTTTCAAATTTCCCCCTGGTGCTTTCCTTTTCTGCCGTGTCCCGCTCATAGAGCGACTACTTCCTCTCTCTTGTTGAAGGTTGAAATTGGGAAAGGGGTAGCAGATTCAACTGAACTAGAAGTAGTGGGTTGTGAGTGTTTTTCTACGAACAACCGGTTCGCTATTAAACTGTGTGTGTATGGTAGATAAAATAGGAGTATTTCTGATCTCTGACTGTACAACTAAACTGGTATTACTGTTATCAAAATTCTCTGAATTACTACTTTCAGAGATATCTTTATTGAATTCTAAACTCAGATTATCTTGTATTGTGGCTTTTGTACTGGTGTTAATATCAAAACTAGAACTAGTAAGCCTGCTAGTAGTAGCAGCATCAGGAACTAGGGCAACATCAGTAACGGGTACATTTATCTTATTGTGAGCATTAGCAACATCAGAACATATGTAGCTGACACACTTGATACATTGCTGTTATTGTTAATTACATTATGTCCATTATTAACACCATGTTTAGGCCAAGTAAAAAACTGGCCACGTGAAAAATCGTATAAGTCTCTTTGCAGTTTACTTCTGCTCAAGTAAGCGTTTTTCATAAAGAAAAATGCTGTCAATCAAGCGGTCAAACAATGGTTCAATAGCAATGTCTTTAAATTTGCTATAAAGCTCAGTCTGTTGATTCCGAACTAGTTTCTGTATTTTATGTTCCTCAGGTTCAAAACATTCATTTAACAGAACCATGTATCTAATACTTAAGTCAATATTAGGCTGTTGCCAACGATAAAGTAAGTCAGGATAGGTATTACCTGTAGTAGGCATCTTCAAAATCCTCAGCCCTCATGGTACAATCCGTTTTTTTGATGCAAGCCTCAAAGTGGAAGCATTGCATCTGCAGCCGTTTTAATTTTAACAAATTTGTGTCCAAATTAGAAAAAGCAGTATTGAGTGCTTCATAGTCGGCGTTACTTAATGACTCCTCACAACTTGTAGCAGTGGATTCGAAACACAGCAACGGGTTGACGTCACCATTGACGCATTCCAGAAATCTAGACTGCGGTGTGTTAACTCTTTCAGCCTTGTTAGGATTATAGGGTAATTCAACGGAATTACCAGCTCGATCTGCCATAGTTTCCTTGTGGTAAGCGTAATTCAGCAAGAAATTAACCCAAATAACAAAACTTACCACAAAAGAGAACTCGATTCTGAGCAGAAGCCAAAGGAAATAAAATGTCATGAAAATATTAAACGATAGTTGCTCAGAACGGGTGTCAAGCAGGCATGATCAGTATCAAAGGTGTGTCTATTCAGACCAAATAATATAGTATAAAACTTGTTGTTCAAGTAGTGAATAACTTGTCTTTTCAGACCAAATACGTCTCCAATTGCTTAAAAAATGAAAAGGTAGTGTTTCCTCTTTTAATAAGTAAGGATTTATTTGAGCAAACAGGTAAGCGCTTTCGCTAAAATAGCTTTATCAAACCATTAAAATCAACACCGATAAAGCACGCCTTATATATGGTCAAGGCATCTTTAAAAAATGACATCATAATCATTAGCATAATAAATTACAAAACAAAAATAGAAGGGCAATAATTCATATATAACAATACAAATCAGTAAAAATGAATATATATAAAATATGATAGAAAGTGTATAAGAATATATAGGCTAGAAACACAATATTCATTTAATGAAATCTCCTATTTCTAAGCGCTGGCTTTAAAGGTACCTTATCATTATGTGTGGAATTACTGTACAATAGCAAGTATATATGTATATATATTTTTTCTGTATAGTGTGATAGATGTAGGCACACTGCACTTTAGTTTGAATTGCAATAAATCTTTTTTTGGTTGATAGGGTAGAAACATTTGTGTTTATCAAGCCCATTTTTTTGCTGAAACAACTGGGGCATTTTTAATTTTAATATTTCAATATTTTACATAACATATATAACATCTATTTAAGGATGAAACCATTTGAAATGCCATTTAATGTAATTAAATTATTGTTTTTTAGGTTTCACAAAATTTAGATTGATTTGAATATGTATTTTTTATTCATGGTCTAAATAATTGGGGTGTGTTTCTTTTAAATGTGATTGTGCATCATTGGTTAATTAGGTTTCCCTAACATCGGAGGTATATATAAAGGGAGTGTGGTTAGTAATGCATTGTTCTGATGAAGTCTTTTAATGTGAAACGAAACCTAGGTAAACTTGTCATTAATTCAAATAAAGTCTATTTATTCACCAAAAGGGACTAATTGTTATCGTGTGGGTCCAAGTGTTTGCATTGCTTCAACATTCTGTGGTTGGATTTCTTGTTTGGACTTTATCATTTAAGTCCTGGGGGGATATAAACTTGCAATCTGATGATCCAATTAACTTCATTTCTTTCAGTATAATTCATAATATCCCCTCCTCTTAGAGTAGGAGTATTAACATAAATGACTAAAAACTTAAAAGTATGGGTAGCATCTGTATCTAAAACATGTTTAGAAAGTGCATTAGTGGTAGATTGAACACTGATCTGATGTGTGTTCTCTCACTCTGTCCCTAAGCCTTCTGTCGGTTTTACCCACATAGAAGGGACAGGGAGTACAGAAAGCTAAATAGACAACGTGTTCTGTGTTACAAGTAGCATTGACCTTAAAAGTAAAAAAATCTAGATGTACATGGATGTGTTAAAGAAAACGGCTGCAGATGCAACGCTTCCACTTTGAGGCTTGCATCAAAAAACGGATTATACCAAGAGGGCTGAGGATTTTGAAGATGCCTACTACACGTAATACCTATCCTGACTTACTTTGTTGTTGGCAACAGCTTAATATTGACTTTACATACATGGTTCTGTTAAATGGATATTTTAAACCTGAGGAACATAAAATACAGAAACTAGTTTGGAATCAACAGACTGAGCTTTAGTATAATTTTTAGAGTAATATTTTTAGAGTTATTAACCAGAGTATTGTATATTTTTTTACCAATGCTTTCTCTCTGTGATTTTACATGCCTTTCTATATATGTTTAACATTGTCACTATTCATGTTTGGAGCTTTTCTCCCCGGGCCTCTACTGAAAATGGACATATATCCAGTTAGACTAGCCCTGTCAACAAATGTAAAATAAATAGCAAATTTAAAGACATTGCTATTGAACCATTGTTTGACCGCTTGATTGATAGCATTTTTCTTTATGAAAAACGCTTACTTGAGCAGAAGAAGAGTAAACTGCAAAGAGACGTGCGATTTTTCACACAGCCAAGTTTTTACTTGGCCTAAACATGGTGTTAATAATGGACATAATATAATTAACAATAATAGCAATGTATCAAGTGTGTCAGCTATATGTGCTCACAATAAGATAAATGTACCTGTTAATGATGTTGCCCTAGTTCCTGATGCTGCTGCTACTACTAGCTGGCTTTCTAGTTTTGATATTAGTACCATTACAAAAGCCACAATACAAGATAATCTGACTTTAGAATTCAATAAAGATATCTCTGAAAGTAATAATTCCGAGAATTTTGATAATAGTAATACCAGTTTAGTTGTACAGTCCGAGATCAGAAATACTCCTGTTTTATCTGTCATACACACACAGTTTAATAGTGAACCAGTTGTTCGTAGAAAAACACCCTCACAACCCACTGCTTCTAGTTCAGTTGAATCTGCTACCCCTTTCCCAATTTCAACCTTCAACAAGAGAGAGAGAAGTCGCTCTATGAGCAGGGAAAGGCAGAAAAGGAAAGCACCAGGGGGAGAAAGTAATAACTTAGTATGGAATCTTTCAGATAGACCCTTGGACCAATACGAATTGGAAGTCTTAAATAAAGGACTGTCTTTTATTCCAACTTCCAATAGTAATATGATAGACACGATTTTAGATGTCAAGTTATTTGCTCGTAATTTACAACTTGAGTTAATGTTTGATGGTGACTCTGTTAATACACATGCTGTACAATTTCGTAAAACTAGTGTTTTTGTACCAAATTTACATCCACTTGTTGATGCCTTCTGTAAAATGGTAGAAGAGGATGTTTATTCTATCACATCACATTCATCTCCACATCGTAAGAAAGGTAATTTAACACTCAAACAGAAATAGGCCCTCTCTAATATTAAAAATGACTATCTCAATTAGACCAGTGGATAAAGGAGGCCCAGTGGTGATACTGGACAGGATGGATTATATTAATCTTATGAAAGAAATGTTAAGTGATATGTTCTATACACCTGATAATATGCAAACTGTTCAAGAACATATTTTAAGTGTTTATAATACACTGGAAGTTTTGAAATGTAGTGGCACAATTACGAATGAGATGTTTGATTTCTTGATGGTGGAGAATTCTTTAATACCAACTATACAAGGATTACCAAAAGTCCACAAAGACCCGTGCGACCCATTGTAGCAGGCAGAGGTTGGTAACTGAACACATATCAGTTTATATGGAAACGTTATTAAGATCGGTGGTAGATTCTAACCCGTTGATTCTCAGTGACTCTAAACAGTTTTTATTGAATCTATATAAAGAAACAAAGAATTTTCCAGATAATTCTACATATCTGTTAGTGACATTGGACGTTCAGTCTTTACTTACGAATATCCCAAATCAATCGGGGATAGATTGTGTCCAACAATATTTAACACAATATACAGATTTTTTTACCTGCCAAAATAGATTTAATAGGCTTGTTATTGGAGACAATATTAGAAAATAATATTTTTATTTTTGATGAGGGTCTATATCTACAGAAGGATGGCATAGCTATGGGCACATCCTGTGCCAATAGCTACGCCAACCTTGTCATGGCTTGGTGGGAAAAATGAAAATTATTACCTACATCCCATTTTAAGAAGTATATTCCATTCTACAGACGTTTTGTGGATTATTTGTTTGTTTTTTATTTGGACTGGTACTAAGCAAGAATTGGATATTTTCTTCGAACAAGTTAATTCATTCTCTGTTTTTTTTTTTAAATTTACTTTAAATTCTTCAAATTATAATATTGTTTTTTAGATGTTTATATTGACCGCCTTCGTAATGGTAAACTTAATACAGGTGTTTACAGAAAACTTTGCTATAGAAACTCATTATTACATAGAGTATCCATCCCAGGCATATTTTTACTAATATTCTTAAAGGCCAAGCAATTCTAGCCTCTAGATTGAATCCCATACATTACAACTTTGAGTCAGAATTGATGAGCCTTCAAGATAGATTAATATCAAGGAATTATAGAGTAGAAGAAGTTAATGCAGGTTTTCAATGTATTGAGAACTTAAGAATGAACAAAGCTTGCCCCCATTTTTCTGAACAAGGCATTGAATTTTATAATGCTGATAATAACAACATACATAGTAATGTTATCACAGAAAATATCCTTATTTTATACAGATGATTTCCAGAAAATTCGGAATATACTGAGTAAACATTGGAATGTTCTTAAAGTTGATCCTAATATTAAGAAAATAGTAGGTGAACATCCACAATTTTTATTTAAAAATAAAAAGAATTTACTTAGGCTCTTGTGCTATAGTAACGTGAGTCATTCCCTTGAAAATGGAGAGTATTTGGGTACCATTCCTTGTAACAAATGTAATTTTTGTTCATATATATGTTCCTCGAATATGTTTATACATCCACGTACATCTAGATTTTTTACTTTTTAATGTCAATGCTACTTGTAACACAGAACACGTTGTCTATTTAGCTTTCTGTGCGTCCTGTCTCGCCTTCTATGTGGGTAAAACCGACAGAAGGCTTAGGGACAGGGTGAGAGGACACACATATCAGATCCGTGTTCAATTTACCACTAATGCACTTTCTAAACATGTTTTAGATACAGATGCTACCCATACTTAAGTTTTTAGTCATTTATGTTAATACTCCTATTCTAAGAGGAGGGAATATACTGAAAGAAATGAAGTTAAATGGATCATCAGATTGCAAGCTTATATCCCCCAGGACTTGATGATAAAGTACCTTTAAAGCCAGTGCTTAAAAATAGGAGATTTCATTATAAATGAATATTGTGTTTCTAGCCTATATATTCTTATACACTTTCTATCATATTTTATACATATTCATTTTTACTGATTTTTTTTTTATGGTTATATATGAATTATTGCCCTTTTATTTTTATTGTTTTATTGTAATTTATTATGCTAATGATTATGATGTAATTTTTTAATGATTCCTTGACCATATATAAGGCGTGCTTTATCTGTGTTGATTTTGATGGTTTGGTAAAGCTGTTTTAGCGAAAGCGCTTACCTGTTTGCTCAAATAAATCCTTACTTATTATAGAAGAAACGCTACTTTTTCATTTTTTAAGCAATTGGAGACATATTTGGCCTGAAAAAGATGAGTTATTCAGTACTTGAACAACACGTTTTATACTTTATTATTTGGTCTGAATAGACAACTCTTTGATACTATTCATGCCTGCTTGACACCCGTTCTGAGAAACTATCATTTAATATTTTCATGCCATTTTATTTCCTTTGGCTTCTGCTCAGAATTGAGTTCTCTTTTGTGGTAAGTTTTGTTATTTGGGTTATTTTCTTGCTATAATTTTTTTCTTCCCCTCCCACTGCCATCTTGCTGTAATTTGTGCCTGGAGTCAAGGATGCCATAGGTGAAGACCTTGTTGGCATCCTGCTGACCAGGGTTGCTCCACCATGTACGTCTCCTGGTGCCTCCCAAATCCTGACCTCAACACTCTATCCACATTTTTTTCCTTCTCTCGTGTGTTGTTTTGCTCTTTTTTTTTTTTTTTTTTTCCCCATATCTGTTCAATGCAGGCTAAATGGACAAGATGTCAGGGTAACTGTAGAATAGATAACTGAATTATGGCAGGAGTCTGGGGGCTGTCCAGAAGCCATGAGATTCTAAATACTGAGTTTCCTTTAATTTTTTTCCAACATTTTGATCCAATGATGGCCTGACCAAAGTCACGAGTAAAGAACGAAATGTCGGCCTTTTTTCCCCTTTCAATGAAGACTCAAGCTGCTCCTTAGATTTACCTTTCTAAGCTGATTGAAAAGCAGTTCACAATAACTTGAGAAAGACGGATACATGCAGAGATGCATAAATCTTGTTTGGGAATAGTGCCTGTCTACCCACCTCAAAAAGTCATCATCTGTGTATTCATTTGGTGTTAAAATTGGCAGTAAAGTGAAGGTATGCACTGACCACAGTCCTATTTTAGGTATGTGCTGGCAGTGATGGATGCCTCCTCTTTATACCCCACAGCAATCAGATTTGTGGTGAAACTGAAAGAGCAAACAAAATTCAGACCATATTTCAATCAGTCAGACATGTATAAATGGCAGGCTTCCTTACCCTAAAAAGATAGACATCCATATGCACATCTGATGATTGTGAGTAAATGTATTCTTTTGTTTTAACATTGTTGCCCCTACACAATCTTGGCGAACTGTGCACACCTCTGAGGTGTGATTTGTGATTTAATATTTATGGTAATGACTACACCATCTCCTGCCGTCCACACAAGCTACAGTCATCTCAGAGATTGGGCTCAGGGTAAAGTCTGCCAGTCAGCCTGTTGACAAAACCCAATTATACATGCTAAGTTGCAGGGGCCGCAGCACCTAACATTCGCAGAAGGCACACACCTACTGCATGTCTTTTAAAACTCACTTGATCACAGGGAGGACATGCAGACTCTGTACAGAAGGCGCTTCCACAGAGAATTGAACTGAACAACCTCTTGCTGTGAGACGACAGTGCTAACAGTTGCACCACTGTGGCAGACAATGCAATGCATTTCATTTTTGTGATGTACATTACAGAATTCCAAGTTGCTTTGTAAAAGTCACACAAGTACTGCAAAAACCGGAATAATAATTCAAACAGCAGACAGTCATTTTCCCCAACAGACTGCACCAATAGTTCTAGGTATTTTGTGTCTGCATCTATGTGCGTGTGTGTGTGGTTGAGATTGTAAACTTCAGTAATGTACCAGAAAGCCACAAATTTTATGAAGAAAATGAAGTATCAGCCGAAGTCATTTGGTGAAATTGAGTTATGAGCGTGCTTTAGTTAAAAGAACATGTTTATATCGGAGTACATTTATTGAACAATGACTGTGAAGCTCTGTCTAAAAATATAGAATGATTGAAATCCATAGTGATTTATCAGAAAAGTCTTTTGAGTGAAAGGGCAAAAATGTAAAGTGAAAATCAGTGATGTTCTGCAAAGTCAGGAATGATACCTAGTGTCTGTCAGGCTAACAAATGAAATCTGCTGCAGACCAGACCTTATTTAGATCTTTTGCAACTGTCATGATGCTACTGAGCACATAGCAAGTAACAGGTTATTGGCTATTACTGTCCATCGTTCAGTTTCCAGGCTTTCTTTTTCGCTCCTGCCCCCTGAGATATTGTTAATGAATTAGAGAGTTGTTGCCTTTGTCGTCGGTGGGTGTGGTTAGAAAGCCATGAAAATAATGTAATAGGTTGCTGCAGCTATGGTTGTTTCAGTATGTTTAATGTTCTCCTGGCCGAGCAGTGCCCCAAGTGACCGTCTAGGTTGGCTGTGTCTAAAAGCAAGCTATACCTGGAATGTTTGCTGGGTTGACTGAGAATTCTGTTGCTACAGGCATGCCTCTTAGAGTTAGTGGTAAGTGCATGTTTGTGTTTAAACACAAGCATGATATGGGTAGACAAAGGGTCAAGCATCAACAACTAAACTGTCGGTAACCTGGTCACCCCCCCCCCCAACATTTCTTCTTTCACAAAAATCTGACTTTCAGTCCCCCCGTTTGGCATCATATATAGTTTTAAATAAATGGGTTTTAAAGGTGAGCCAGGATTACAGTTGATAGTGGATATTTCCCCTCTTGTCCTCCCAGTCAAATACAGTTTCCCAGGTGCTCAAACACATGTCAGATGCAGAAGTCCTAGTCCTAGAACATGTTCCAGCAAAACACATTGGAAGTTTTTTTTTTTTTTATTCCCAAATGTTTCTGGTCTCAAACATGGGCAGTCTTGGGGACCAACTTTGGATCTCTCCTTTCTTAATATTTCTGTGAAGATTCCAAAGTTCAAGATGTCGATCCCCTCCAATCTGTCAGCACTGCTGTCAGGCCTATGTTTTGTTATGACCTTGGATCTCAATGTTTACGGTCGCATTCCCAAACCACCCAGCGTGAAGAATATTTTAAGACTTTTTTTTTTTTTTTTTTTATCTGAATCATGTCAGTTATCTGCATTACCATTACCTTTGGGTTGTCTGCTGCACTGAGTGTTTGCAAAATGCCTAGCTCAGTTTGGTGATCTACTGTAGATTGCATGGTATCCACAATTTCCCTTGTTTAAACAATTTGCTTATTTGTGCAGAGCCTTTACCCAAATGCAAGGAACCCTTAAAGCAGGGGTGTCCAACCTTTTGGCTTGCTGGGACCACATTGAGTGAACAGAAATGGTCTTGGGGCCGCATATAAAATATATCATATAGTTAACTCTTTCGTTGCTCCGGAAGACCGCAGTTGACCTCCTGGCTGTACTGTAGGTGCAGTTGAACAATGAATAAATGCCTAATATTTGCCTTAAAATTGTAATTCTCTAGTCTAACAGTTAACTCTAACATTTTAGTTAAAAATAATAAAAAAAAATCTCTCTCTTTATATATATATATATATATATATATATATATATATATATATATATATAGATCTATGTCTATATAGATCTATATCTATATATCGTGTGTGTGTATGTGTATGTGTATATATATATATATATATATATATATATATATATATTTTTTTTTTTTTTTTTTTTTAACAAATAAACATATATTCACTACAGCACTAGCATTTCTCACTGGGAAAACCATTCCAGCAGTCCAACTACGTAAAATGTCAACATCAGCAGTCCTACAATACTATAATCCACAAAAATAACCCAACGTATTTGCAATAAAGTAAAGAATTCACATTACTGACTTAATAAAACAATTCTGAATAAGCTACAAGAGGGTCTCACCCAAACAAATAACTGGTGCCAGGAATATGGCCTCAAGCTAAATGCCAAAAAAATGCATCACCCCCTTTGAGGAGAGTGATGTCCTCACAAATTATCGCATTATTAACAATGTTGTAAGCATGCAATAAGTGGTATGGTACTTGGGCACCCAGGTTGATAGAAGCTTGACTTTTGACCACCACGTTGTCTCCCATTGTAAGGGAAGCTTTTTACATGGCCCACTTCATTAGTAAGGGTATCTCATCCAGGGACAAGGAAATCATAACATCCCTGTATTCTTCCTTTGCAAGAGCCATTATTGAGTGCAGTGCCCCTTTTGGCATGTGCCTCAGCAAAACACCTTGCCAAAAGAAAGACTACAACCATTTCTGACAAAAACGGTCAAAGGACTGAGTTCACTTAGTTATCCAGACAGACTAAAAAGCTTCTTGCTTTCCTCGGTCTCTCACTGGCCCCTATAAATTTCATCACTGGCTTGCTTTCCAGGCTAAGAAAGATCCTGTCTTAAGAGACTTCCTCTACCTCAGAAATACTGGTTATTCTTAAAACGCTTACTACAAAGACCACAGCCTTCACTGCAGCATAAACAAGCCACTCTGTGGACAGGTTCTTGACACACAAACCTTCAACTTCTGTAAAAAGATCCTCTCATTATCAAAGTTATTCAGCAACACGACATCTGGATGGATAGCCATAAATGTACTCTTTGAGTAAGAAGCATAGCCTTCATCAAACCAGATGGAAAATCCACATACTAAACTTTCCAAGCTGGATGGCTAAGATCTAATATTGGTTACTCAAGTGTACTTGCCCAAGAAGAGGGGCCTATTTAAGAATTCCATTTGCAAAAATATATTCAGTATACGTATTGAATCTCTCTTTTATATATTTATATATATATATATATATATATATATATATATATATATATATATATATATATATACACACACACACACACACGCAAAAAAAGCCCCTACTTGTAAAATAGGCAACCTCAGTAATCACATGACACCCACTCACTGAATTAAGTTGTCTGGAAGTCAAAATTGTTGAAAAAAAAATCATAATAGAGATGGATTCATCCATGCAGTTTCCCACCACCAAAAGGACCATCAATAAATCAACAAACAACTGCTTGGCAAAAAGTAAATCAATAAGAAAACCATAAACTCTCTAAGGTAATGCTACATACTGGTGTAAACATAATTGTGTCAATCCCCAGGTTAATCCATACCAAAAGATTGTTTCAGAGCTTCAGCTATGTACAGTTTTCTCCTGAAAACTCAACTCATTGATATTTGCTTTGCTGTAATTATAACTGTAAAAAAAATGTTTTTAAGTTTATTCTGTACCTCATTGATTCTCACTGTTACGAGATGTAATCTCTGCCATATTGTAGGAGTACTACATCCATGATTTGCTGTCTCACTCTCTCTCTCATGTATTGTATTATTGGTTTGTGTTATTTTTGGGGCTTTTCTCCCCGCGCCTCCACTGAAAATGGACCTGTGCCCAGTCGGGTTTTCCCGGTAAACAAATGTAAAATAAAATAAATAAAAAATAAACTTCCCTCCAATCTAAAGCCATTTGACAGACATTTTAATTTGTACAGAAGTTACTCACAGACTGACAGTTTACTGAGCTGTAATGCTGACCTTTGCTTTTGAAAAAACAATAGCTCATTGTAGAGAGGATTATTTATTTAGTATATATTTATTTTTGGAAAACATCTTTAAAACTGTTAACTTTTCTGTGTTTCTGGGTGTGTAATCAATTTATTGTGATATGTAAACCACAGATTGCTGCAAGAAATCAATCACATAAGCATAGAGTGCTAATGTCCGAACAATCATACCTGTCAATTCCAAAGGAAGTAAAGTAGCTTAATTAAGAAGGTTATTTGCAAGGTTACATGGCAGTTTATATTGGAAAATAAGCAGAGATATTAAAAAGGCTCTGTTTTTCATAATTATGCTGAAAACTCTTCCAAGGTAAATACAACTTCTGCTGTAGCATGGAACCATACCTCTCAACCTTAGAGCAAGAAATCAGGACAAAGCGAAAAATAAAAGTGGGACACAGGCCCAAAAATAGTTATGCACCACAGACACCATTGAAACAACTGTAACTGCAAACATTATACATCACTTATCTTTCTATCCCATCATTGTCAGTTAAACATTATATGGCTCATTCAGTCCTGCCTTTTTTTGCAACAAAGAAAAACATGCTTTGAAATGACAAATGCATTAAAAATAATAAATAAAACACATTGCATCAACATCCTGCAAGCAACCACAGAGCTTGCACTTAAACTAGGGCTGCTTGTTTCCCCAGAATGACAGCTCTCCCTAGTTAAGTCTAATGGTATACAATCTATCAGTAACTGGACTACCTGAAATAAATTAAAATATGGTCTGTAAATTTTTGTTTAATTAAACTATATTTCTAAGCCCACTTACTGAAAAAATATAGTAACATCCCAATATCCATTTCCAGGTCACTTTACAAGACATTGGCAGTGGTAGACTTGGCATCCTTCAGAACCCCACAGGCCCACGCTAATACTGCTAGCATTGTCTATTAAATGTAAATATCCATCCACTGTAAATGGCAAGAAGCTATGTCTTAAATCTACTTTTGGCATGCGTACCCAAGTTTCAGGTTTTGAAACATATTCTCCACAGTCCGTAAGTCTGTCTTTAATAATCATCTACTGTTGCAGCATTCCCAACACATAAGTGCACACATACACACTAAAACCCCCAACATTTAAAAAAATGGCAGTGTGCCCACTTGATTTGCCAGTATTGATAATCCGCCAAAGCTATGCTTACTGTTGTCCAATCTACCACTGCTTAGAACCCACCACTGAAAATACAGTACTAAGTGCTTTTTTGCTTTATATGCTAGTCCCGCATAGTCAGTCCACTATTGACCCATTAACCCTCGGCCATTGTCTCATTCTTACTCCCTGGAACTGCATTACCTTGGATGACCACTTTTATTTCCTAAGCAAAAGACACAAATTGGAAGATGAGGCAAAAATCCAGACATTCTTTGAAAATCCATACAGTTAAGAGGTATGAGTTCATGTTCAATACAACACTCTCCCTGTCAGGAAAGCCGCAATTTAATGAAAGTATACTTTTAATATACGATATATTTGTGAGCTAACTTGCTTGTGTTCAGTAGGTAGATTGATCATTGTTAGCCTCTTTGTGCATGCGTGTCTCTGTCATACACACACACACACACTCACTCGCTCACTTTTCTACTTTCACGCACACAATTCTGCTTTCATGCATGCACTCACTCCGTACTTGCCTATTAACACAGGTGAGTGCTGTCCCTTTCAAAGGCAACAGCGGCAAATCATACATGAGTCCCTCTTCAGCGAGAACACAGACGCACACTTACTGTTCGGCTTAAAATAATGGAGTAAACACACTGACCCTTTTTTGGCTCAAAAACAAAACTAGAAGGGTGCTTTGGCACGTGCACACACCGACATTAGCGTTACAGGTCACGGGAGCGGAAAACACAAGTGTTTTTGGGCATGCGTACATCGATGTTGCAGTTGGAGGTTGAGGGCCGCATGGAAGAGCTCTGAGGGCTGCATGCGGCCCATGGGCCGCAGGTTGAACACGTCTGCCTTAAAGGTTACTTCTGTCCTAATTTATTTGGGAATTCCAGAAAAATTTGCAAAAAAAAAAAACTGTTACACAGGTTGGTGTTTCTGGGGTGCCTTGGACACTGTCATACAGAAAGATTTTTGCCTTCATGACCAGGTGGATTTATATATGGAAAGGTTTCTAAGCTTTTCTTGTCAGTCTCAAACTTCTGCCAGAGAATTTTGCAGCATATTGGGTCCTGTGGCTTTTGTGATCCCTATGATGCTGCTTGCCAGACTGCATGTGAAAAGGATTCAGCGGTACCCCAAACATGTGGACCCAGTATTTTCACCAGCTGCAGTGGTGGAGGGATCCAGTGGTTCTTCATCCAGGGCTCACTTTTTTTCTCAACCTACCCAAACATTCTGTACAAACTCATCAGATTTTTTTGTGAGGAAATATGCAAGGACTGTGGGAAAACTGAGACATACCAAACACATCGGAGTCAAGGAAATGTTGGCCACGTTTCATGCTATAAAGGCTTTACATTCACTTTGGAGCACAGGTCCTCTTCAGGTTGTTACAAACGGTATCACGGTAATATGGTACATAAACAATGGGGCACCAGCTCGTGCTGTCTGTGCTGATTGGAAGTAATAGCTTGGGAGTTGGGTCTACAGCACACCTCAGCACTTCAAGCTTCTTCCATAACATCTGAGCAAAATATAGTGGCAACCAAGCTAAGCAGTTCCTGGGCAGACTGTTACTAGTGGAAACTCCACGAAGAGGTCTTCCAGGAATTGATCAATATGTGGGGACCAGCTCAAGTAGATTTATTGACCTCCTTTCAAAAAATACAACTAGACATATTCTGTTCTAGGAATCCTTGCAATCAAGCATGGGGGGGAAAAAACAGATGCTGTCGCAATCCCTTGGTCGTCTGGAATATTCCTATATGGTTTTTCTACCCTTTCTCATGATTTCCAGGTTAATTCTGAAAATTTGAAAAGCATTCCTAAAAATTAATTTGCAGTAATTGTGTTTTTGCACAGTGAAAATTGGTTCTCTCCTTATAGAATTGGCAGAAGATACTTGTCACAAGTTTTATCTCGGACTGAATCTACTCAAACAAGATGAGGGCTTTGGTACACTCTCGACATCAAGCAACTTCAACTGACTGCCCGGGTGATTCAATTTTGATGCCTTTTAGGCACATGCTTCCTTCAGTACTTTCTGCACATCTTCATGAAACTAAAGGTCTTCTAGTAGAAGGTCCTATATTGACAAATGGAAAATATTTTCTTGTTGCTGCTGGGGCCTGTCAGAGTTTGCACTTCTGGTACTCGCACATTTGTGAGTTTATGTTGTGGCCTCTTTTTTTTTTTTTTTTTGTGTCATTGTTCATCTTGCTTCTGTTTCAACATATCTGCTCATGGATCCTCCTTTTTTCTTATTGGTTTGTTAATGAAAGGAGTTTTGCAAATGAGACCCCCTTGTAGACAGATTCCTTCCATTTGGGATCTCATGTTTGTGCTGGAGAAGCTTGCATTTGAACCTGCCTCATTGTATGATTTTAATGGTTTTACTTGGAAAGCTGTTACTATAGCTTTGACATCTACAAGAAGAGTTTGAGTTCCAGCTCTTATGGTGGGGGAGCCCTGCCTATTTTTATAGGGACATGGTCATGTTGTGAACTTAACCCCTCATTCATAGGTAGGTACTAGGCTGTTGGCCCTAGGGCCTGCCAAAAAGGTACCCTGGCTTTCGCCACCCAAGAAAATAATTTTCTTGTGCTCCTGTCGAGCAGAGCCACTGAAGTTATCCCTGGGGTGAATTTCCTATTTCCCATCCAATCCTCAAGATTTTTCTTGGAGTGCTAATGAGGAACTCTGTTTGACATGGGTAGTCTGTTCCAGAGTATGGGAAGTCTCTGGGACAGGAATCTATCCCTCCAGCATGTTCTGTTTATTGTGGTGACAAGGTTTAGGTCCCTACAGCGTGTAGTTCTGAGGGATTGGGATTTCTTTAAGTGGAGCATGTCCAACAGCTCTGGGTTTGACATAGCTTTGTATGTTTGACAGAGATCGCCTCTGAGTAGGCAATATGCGACTGAGTAAAGCTGGAGTTTTTTAGACTGTCTGCGTAGGGTATCTGTTTGAGGCCAGTAATCCTCTTTCTGAGGTATTTCTGTGGCCTCAGTTGTAGATGTCTTGAGGTACATACCAAGTGGGGCGCTGTACTCCTATAATGGGTCTGATGAGTAGAGGGGAACAATGACATCTTTTTTTTTCTGGATGAGAAGCCTTTTGTGAAGGGGTGTGCCATGTAGAAGGATTTCCTGACCACTGTGGTGATGTGATTATCAAAGGAGAGACTATTGTCCACCTGTGT
This sequence comes from Protopterus annectens, assembly GCF_019279795.1. Classification (NCBI taxonomy): domain Eukaryota; kingdom Metazoa; phylum Chordata; order Ceratodontiformes; family Protopteridae; genus Protopterus; species Protopterus annectens. Next base: position 1,575,334,573 of record NC_056744.1, on the reverse strand, counting down.
CCCAAGGTCTCTTATCACACTTTTGTTGTTAAGTAGACTACCACCTATGTTGGTAGTTCATGTGTACAGAGTTTTTACCAAAGGGGATGACAGTGCACTTTTTGGCATTGAGCTTCAGGCCATGGCTTTGACACCAGGCATCTGCCTCAGTGAGGTCCTTTTGTAGGATGTCCACATCGTTAGGAGTTTCGATTATGGCTCCCAGTTTGCCGTCATCTGCAAACTTTGTCAGCCAAATACCTTCTGTGTTAGCCTGTACTTCAGAGAAGTAGATACCAAACAGGAGAGGGCCCAGGACTGAACCCTGTGGTACTCCACTTGTCATTGGTCTGAAGTCTGATTTGGAGTCCGAGTCTGCTACTTTCACAGTGTCTGTTCTGTCCGTGAGCCAGTTGCCTAAGGTAGTTTCAGAGCTCACTTTGAATCGAGCCATCAGTATCCCAGTTTTCTACCCAGATCTTAGAGAATGGTAAAGAGGTTGTTCTTGCCCTTGACGTGTCTAGGCCACTCTGGTACTGTCATTATAGCATAAAGTCCTTTAAGAAAGCTAAACAGCTATTTATTTCCATTCTGGTGCTAAGAAAGGCCAACCTGCATCTAAACAGACTATTTCTATATGGTTGTCATCAGCTATTGTGTTTTGTTGCCTCCATTATGGTAAAACTAGTATAGGCAGAGTTAGGACACATTCCACAATAGTATTGGCTTCCTCGATGGCATACTGGAAAGGGGTGGACCCTAGAAGCATTCTGGAGGCAGCAACTTGGTGCTGTAAACTTTTACGAAGCACTGCAAGTCGGATTCCTTCTATATGTCCAGAGCAGGCTTTGCTAGGACCATGCTTCAGGAACTCCTGGATCTTTATCCTTCCTCTTCCCAGGTTGGATAAGCTAAGATAGTCTCCCCATAGACTACTGCAGCAGTGAAAATGATGAATATAGTACAGTTGTGTAAGTTGCATTTACCTAATAATAGATGTTCAAATTATTTTCAGCTGCAGTGGCCCTACAAACCTATCGTCCCCCCTCTTGTATTTAGTGTGGGTTACAGTGAGTCTGTAATTTCACTTTTTACAATTGGAGGTAAAGAAAAAAAAAAACAATCCCGAAGATCTTAGTTGCTACCTGCATTTGTAGTTCCCTCCAAAAGTGCTTAGTCTCTAGGTAGCAAGAGCTATTGTGTGGGAGTGGGTTAGAGAGCTTATAAGGTCAACAGCAGGGAAACTTAACACTACTAAATTTTTAATTCTGTTAATTTAAACCAGTATTAAATGGATAAGCATGCACACTTTGTCAAGAGTGTATGGTTGGCTAGTAAAACACGAGTATGTTAAAGGTGCACAGTGTGATATGTTTTGGAAAGGACTGCTGCAGATATTTATTACAGTACAAGTTAAAACAAATGGGAGCGCTAGTTATGGTAACCCACTTATGTGTCAAGTACGTTTTGCAAAGTGATTGTTTATTGATCAGACACCTCTGTTATGCTTTAGTTTATACTTGCTGTAGTTTAGTTCCATGCTAGAAGCTCTAGTTTTCAAAACCAGTCACTTCTTTTAATGTTGTGTGACACAAGTTTGATCAAACATAAAAGGTCAGTCTTGGTGTGCTGTCATGTTGGACTGTTGCCAAGACTGTTTTTGGCAATCATTTGTACTGTAAGTACAGAATGACAAGAACTGTTGTCTGCTTTGCTGTAGCACTCGGTCTGGAACCACTGGATTAGAGGATGGGGTATTTTCACATGACTGTACTGCACATTTGTGACTTTCATTTTTAATGAAAATGGGAGATGTGCATGGTTTCATTTTTAGAGCTTCACTTGAATTTGTGTAATAAGTGGTTCATAGTAATGTATTTTGACAGAGTTGTCAAACCGGTACAACAGGGTGTTACTGATGTCAAATATCCCGTGTACTGTTTGTTTAGCTGTTTGTAGGTTTGATTGTCAAGATTATTTAATAGGCTGTAAGAAATATTGAAAACGTCATGTCATCAGTCTTGTTAAATAAAAAAATGCTACGTACCTACATTACTTCTAAGTTTATTGAAACTCTATAGAAGGTCTGTCATTAACTTTATTAAAAATAGAAGTAATGTAGCTTTTTATTTTCTCTTTCCTCCATCATTATTTACTTTTACTATTCTGTGATCTCGCATTACCTCCCCTCAGTATTCATTCCAGATAGGCATTATTAAAGAGAACTAGATTTAACTTTGTAGTGTTAAGTGATTTGGATTATAGTTCACGTATGTGTTTATCTGTTGCCATGGAACAGCTGTGTGTGCTGGCTAAAGAAAGTACTGATGTTATGTAGTCCTGTCTCGCCGTAATTCTTGCTGACTGTGTTCGGAGCCGATATTCGGCTACGACTCGGCCTATGCTAAAGCTCGAGAGCTTTTTACTGGCTCGAGGCTAGCCCGTATCCCATGGTGCCTCACGGCAATTCCCCAGATCTCGTTTGCCGGAAAAGCTTCGAGGTTGTGTCTTACTGGCTCGTTGGCTAAATAGAATGATTTTTTACTTGGTCCTTTTCTACCACCTTTTTCTGTCATATATAGTTTTTTCTGTATTGTGCTTCTGTTTTTTTGAAAGTTTTCAACCCCTGTTCCCCCCTTAGGACTGTACGGCCTGTTTAAATTATAGGGCCGTAGTGCCCGTTTAAGTTAGAGGGCCTTTCCTCCCTGTGTGTGTGTGACTGTTATATAAAACAAAAAAAAAATTTTCCTTCTTATACCTTTTATTTTTTAGTCTTTAACTATGTCTAAAGATAAGGATAACAAGGATAGTTGCCCTTCTGGCTTCAAAAAATGCGACAGGTGTGTGCAGAAAATGTCTCTTACAGACAGCCACACCAGTTGCATATATTGCCTGGGCAAAGCCCATTTACAGGAACCTTGCACCTTCTATCACGCTTTTAGTACAAGAGTGTTAAACGAAAGGAAGAGAGAGCATATTGACAGGGGTCTCATGACCAGTTCCTTCCAGGAACAGCTGGAACTTGGTCAAGCAGCTCCAAAATCTTCAAAGAGAAAATCATCGGCCCCGACTTCGGAGCCGATCAAAAAGTCTAAAGCGTTGGAACCAAGGAGTTCTGACTCTCTGCTTCATCTTCGGTGCAGTCTATTCCATCGGTTCCGAGACGGTCTTTGGTACCGAAGGTTTTGCCTGACATCGAGACTGTATCTCCTATTTTGGAGAGAAGGTCCCCTTCAGTCTCCACCAGATCCTCCAGGACCCTATCAGATGAGGACATTGAGAAGGTGATGAAGAGGTTGCTTTCGGGTCCAACTCTGGCTAGAAAATTGACCCCTCCAGACCTAAAGGTCTTGGAGCCATCCCCTATACCGATTACTGTTCCTCCTCTGACTGCTTTGCTTTCAGAGCCTATTGCATCAGGTCCCTCTGCATTCGACCCTTTGGCTCCACGGATTCAGCCCGTTTCCTCTGAGCCAATTACTCTATCCTTGATGGCTCAGTCTGGGGCTGAGGGTTCTGGGAGCCGACTCTCTCATGTTGACTCCGAGGGGGATAGTCACTCTGGGTTCTCTTAGGAACTGACCCTCCCTTTCGGAGCCTCAGCTTGACTCGGCTCTGCTCCCACTTCTGCTTCGGAGCTGTTCCCTCTTGCTAGGAGTCGACCATCTGCCCCCTTGGAGTGGAGGTCTTCTTCGGAGCGGGGGGGGGAGGCTTTTGAAGCTATAGAAAAGGCTTTATCCTCTGCCAAAGGAATCTGTGTCCCACCATCAGCAGGCAGCAACCTCTTTCCCCCTGTCACCCCCACAGCACAGGGAACCAGAGGCCCAAGTAGCCCCCATAGGAGGCGCCCCCTCTTCTGAGACCTCCCCAGATTATCCCGCTGGAGAGCTCCCTCGGAAGAGGTTATTTAAGAGGAAACATGTCGACTCCCCTGAGTCTGTCACATCAGGCACGGATTTAGAGGAATCGGAAGGGTCCCCTAGATCTCCCTCTGAGGATGTCTCCTTCTCTGACATCCTAGAAATCCTTAGGCAGCGGGGTAATTGGAAAACCTCTAACCCTACTGAGGATGTATCAGTGTATTTTGAGGCCTTTGGCTCCCGACCTTCTACCTCTTGGATGACACCACCTTATGACCAACTTTTGGGGGTCATTTCGCGGAAAGCATGGACCTCTCCAGATTCAGTGAAAGCTGTCCCGAGGAGGCCAAACAAATTTATGACCGCACCTGAGGACAAGTCTTTCCTTAGCAAGGGAGTTCCAGTTGATGTTATGGTGGTAGCAGCGGCCACCAAGAAGGAATTATCTGAGAAGTCTTCTAATATCCATTCTCCTAACAAGGAGTCCAGGATGATAGATAGGTACAGGAAGCGTACTTTTTCTTCAGCAGCATTTAAACTAAGATCGCTGAATTACCTGACTCATTTCAGTCGTCGGCAGAGGGATCTCCTGAAAGAGTTAGGAGATATCCTCCAGGGTTCAGTAGCTCCGGGTTCCATGGACAAGGTTTCCACGCAGCTCTCCACCCTTACTTCCATAGCTAACTCCTCCATGAGGCTGATCTCCTATGCGACAGATGGAGCGAGCAGGGCAGCCGCAGCAGGAATAGCCCTCAGGAGACATTTGTGGATGCGGCTTTGTAATTTTACGGAATCCTTCCAAGTCTTCCTTCACTAACGTTCCCTTTGATGGTTCATCTCTTTTTGGTCCACAAGTGAAAGAGACTTTGACTAGGTGCGAGCAGGAAGGAAAAACCTTATTTGCCGTTGGAGTCGGTTTCTTTCTCCCGTCCAGACCCTATCCCAAGGGTAATATGGGAGGGAAAATGTGGTTCTGCAAATCCCAAAAAGGTTTTGCTCGGGCACAAGGTCAACCCTCCCCCAGGGGCAGAGAGGGAGGATAATAATGGAAGACACCACCCTCTTGGCAGTGGAGGTCCACAACATCAGGGAGACAGAGAAGCTTCCTCTGATCGTCCTTTCTATCTACCCTGAGGGGTTGCCAGACTGTCTATCTCTGGAGGCAGTTGGGGGTCGTATATCGCTGTACCAAAGCGCCTGGCTAACTATCACTCAAGATTGTTCGGTACACAGTAATATTCAGAGGTTACCTGATTTCCTTTATTTCCGAACCCCCAACAAGCTGGTCTCTTCCAGATGTACCACCCATCGAATTAGACCGTGCAACATCAGAGGTAATCTCATTGCTACAAAAAGAGTCATCCAAGAAGTCCCAGCAGAGCAAGTAGGATCTGGAACTTACTGTCTTTTTTTTTTTTTAGTTCCAAAAAAGACAGGGGACTGGAGATCACTTCTAGATCTCAGCAGGCTCAACAAGCATGTAAGAAAATCAAAGTTCCGAATGGTCACTCTGCAGTCGATATTTCCCTTTATCTGGAAAGACAACTGGATGTGCTCAATCAATCTCCAGGATGCGTACTACCACATCAAAATGGACAAGCGCTCCAGGAGACACTTGCGCTTCCGGCTGGGAGCCAGCCATTTTCAGTTCAGAACACTGCCCTTTGGCCTCACTACAGCACCCAGAGTGTTTACCAAATGCATGGCAGTGGTAACTGCTCACCTGAGATGTCAAGGATTCCAGGTGTTTCCGTACCTAGACGACTGGCTCCTCACTGCTACCACCAAGCATCAACTCTTAAGAACCAGGGATGAGAGACTATCCTTGTGCACCAGCCTAGGCATCACTGTCCCTCGCATCATATTGTACATCTAGGCTCAGAAATAGACACAACCACCATGTCAGTAAAGCTGACACAGGAAAGAGTGGAATCTCTACGCAGTTAGATCAGATCCTTATTAAACAGAGATTTCAAGCCAGAGTAGTATTTCAAGTCCTAGGGACTATGATTTCCGCCATCTTATTAGTTCCTCTTGCTCGTCTGCATATGAGGATTCTCCAATGGATGCTGTTTGCACAATGGTAGATGCAAGACCTTCCATTATCTCACCAGATATTAATAACAAACGTATGCAAAAAGGATCTGACATGGTGGTTACACACTAAACTTGCCATAGGTCGTCCACTTCCTCCCCAAGAGAAAGCAGTTTTGACCACGGGTGCTTCCCAGATAGGGTGGGGGGACATTATCTGAGAAAGACGGTCGAAGGTACTTGGCAAAATCACAAGAACCAATTTCACATCAATGTTATGGAGATGAGAGCGGTGCAGTATGCGTTGCAAGCACTTCACAGGTCCCTTCCCACTGAAACGATTGCAATTCAGTCAGACAAGTCTGTTGTGTGGTACATAAACAAATAAGGGGGAACCAAGTCTTGCCCGCTTTGCAGAGAGGCCTTAAGAGTTTGGAAATGGGCGATGGATACTCCAACCTTTTTGATAGCAATGCATATCCCGGGGAAATCCAACGTAATAGCGGACAAACTCAGCCGAGCAATTCTGAAGCCTCACGAGTGGTCCCTGAATCCAATAGTTGCAAAAGAGATCTTTCACAAATGGGGCCAGCCTTGCTGCAATCTGTTTGCCACTCACCTGAACACCAAATGCAGCAGCTACTTTGCCCTCATTCCCCATCCGAGGATGTCACCCAGGGATGCTCTAGTTCACGATTGGCCCCTGGGACTTCTCTATGCCTTTCCTCCCTTTCCACTCATACCCAAAGTAATACAGAAAGCAAGACAGTTGAGTTCCTTGATCCTCATTGCTCCTTACTGGCCCCGACAAGTTTTGGTTTCCTTTCCTGTGGCCCTACCTTTTGGAGGAACCATGGATTCTGCATCCATCTCCAGATCTCCTGATTCACCAATTGGGACAGTTCCACTCCTCCATCCACACTCTCAAATTGACAGCATGGCTGCTCCAATTCCACATATAGCCAGGTGCATTCCCTTATCTCCCAACGGTCAAACACATCCTAATTTCATCCCATAAACTTTCCACTCAAACTGTATTCTAGCAAATGGAAAAGGTTTTCCCTTTGGGCTACAAACCGGGGCTTAGATCCATATACAGCTCCTTTAGAATCCAATGTATCCTTCCTAACAACAATTTTTCATGAAGGAGCGGCACCGCTACGGTTAGATTTCAATTAGCTGCCATTTCCAATTTCCATTTTGGTTTCATGGGAAATCCAATCATGCAACACTCCCTCTGTAAAACCTTCTTAAAGGGAGGAGTTCTTCTTAGGCCCCCAATAAAACTACCTTTAGAACCCTGGGACTTGAATTTAGTCCTCTCATCTTTGATGTCTGCACCCTTTGAACCATACTTGTCATAAGACTTACAATTATTATCATGGAAAACCCTGTTCTTGGTAGCTATAACATCGGCTAGGAGAGTCTTGGAACTTCAAGCCCTAACTATTCGATCTCCTTACATTATCTTTCACAAGGATAGTCTCTCTTAGGACAAACACTTTCTTTCTCCCTAAGGTATGCTCAGAACATAACCTGAATACTACCATTGAGCTACCTGTGTTTTTTCCAAGCCACTCTAATAAATCAGAGTATAGACTTCAGCTAGATGTCCACAGGATACTTGGATTCTATATACACAGGACCAAAGAATTCAGGAAATCTGATCAACTTCCTTTTCTGACCAAAGAAAAGGCTTGCCTGTTTGAAAAATTACTCTCTCAATATGGCTTTCGGATTGCATATCCTTTGCTTATCAAAAAGCTGGTAGACAATTAACATTAAAAGCTAAAGGCCACTCTGTTCGGGCTGTAGCTACTTCATGTGCCTTTAGATCTAGGCTCCCAATTGATACTATTTGTATAGCAGCTACCTGGGCAAGACCGCATACATTTGTCACTCATTGCATATTGGGTTTGGCCCCCCGGCACAGGTCATCCTTTGGGTCCACTGTGCTGAAGAGTCTCTTTGCTTGAGCTACCCGGGATAAAGGTGCTAGGGACGCTGTCCCATCCAGCAAGAATTATGGCGAGATAGGACTACATAACATAAAGAAGTTGTGTATTTACCATAACGTTCCATGTTTGTAGTCCATCTCCCCTATATTCTTGCATCCCTCTCTCAAACCCCCTTCCTGTTTCTGGGGGATGTAGTGGACCTTTTTGGGGGGGCTGCCTGACTTTGCTCTTTATTGTCCACCTGGAATGGATTGCTTTTAATCCCTTCCTGTATTTTACAACTTCTTTCTTATTGTTATTACCTGATGGGTATTTATTACTTTCTTGCAAACTAGTTCTGGGGAATTGCCATTAGGCGCCAAGGGATAGGGGCTAGCCTCGAGCTAGTAAAAAGCACTCTAGCTTTAGTATAGGCAGAGTTGGAGCCGAATATTGGCTCCGATCCCATCCAGCAAGAATATAGGCGAGATTGACTACAAACATGGAACGTTATGGTAAGTACGCAACTTTTTTTTTTTTTTTTTTGCATCCTAGCTTCAGTTTCCTGTTATAAATCTGTGTCTCTTCTTAACAGATGTTTGAAGACAACAGCAGGAGGCATACTTCGACACTGCTGAATATGACGTTGTTAGTTAAACTAAAGAGAGCGCTTGTGCATTGTATCGGCAGCATACAGACTAAGGTAGGGGGAAACGCTGGATTTATTATTGCCTTATAGACTAGATGAAAATTTTAGAGAAGTCTGTGGGACAGTCTGATGGCTAGTGGTAATTATTCTGTGGGAGCTGAAAAGGGAGCTGTTTCTAGAAAGCTAATGGTAGTCTGGAGCCAGTAGCCAGTTTAAAGCTTTTCAAGTTTATTTTTAACTCTGCTAAATTGCACTGAGCTGCATTTCAGTTTGATGTTTTTTTCCTCCTAAGTAAGCCTAGACAGAGTCTTTTTCACACAGCTGTCACCATTGTCAGGTTGCATTAGAGTGCTTCCCCTTTATGTAGGGCCAAGTTAAGTTTCTATAAGCTGTTTCTACCTTAGGAACTCATCCAGTAGTTTAACTATTGTATTAAACGTTTTTTGGTACACGGTATTGTATAATCTGCACTTGCAACAGTCAAGGTAAAACAAATTTTTATATTTTGTACTTGTAAGGCTTTTTTTAAAGGGACTTCCAGGAAACTAAATACAGTACAAATAAGTCTTGTTTTCCTGAATTTTTACAGAATTGGACTGAGTGGAAGGTTGACCAACTTGTCTCCCCTCAGTTGCCTGTCTCATAACACTTTAAGTACTCAGAGTGTAACAACTGCCTGACGCTCCCAGACTGTGAACTACTGCTTACCCTATTAGAAACTACATCTGAGATGTGCAAAATTCTAAGATTGAAGCATCACTTTCAAAAAATGTATGTTTTAGGGTATGTGGTGCTCATCCTTCAACACAGATACAGGGAATGTTTTGTTTTGAGGCTGTCAAAGTTCAATCAAGATTAAATTTCAGTAGAGGTAAAAAAAAAATGTACAACACCTACTGCTACATCCCGGAGAGTCACCTGGAAAAAAAAAAACTTGCCCCAAACCAAGTACACTCAAATCTCATATTAATGTAATGGTAATTGACTCCATAGTAAGACGCACACACTGCTCTCTCAAGGCTTGGCAATAATAGGGTGACTTGTAGTTGGCTTCCAAATGCTAAGATCTTCAACATCTTAAAAAAACATCAAGACAAACCAGTGTGACGGCGACCTGGTGAACATCCATGCTTGTGTGAATTGACTTGTCGCGCAAAACTCTTAAGTCTGATATGCAAAGACATTTCTGAGATTCCATGTATGTCACAAATGCAGGGTGGGCTCTGGTGTTCACTTGAGTCCTAGCCAAAAAATTATGCCACGGTACAAGGAAAAGTAGATTTTCAACAACTCTAAATGGTATCACGAGGGGGGAGGGCTCAGCATGAAATGCAGTTTTGCACAGCCCTACTTAACTTTGAAAAGGACGGCTTGCACCTCCCATTCCAGGCTTTCTGCTTACTGGCTGTCCCCTTACTGCCTTTTTAGGCAGACTAGGCTAATGGATCGTTTAGCCTGATTCAAAAGTGCAGGAAGCACCCTGTTTGTCATCCAGATTTTGTACCTACCATTCTTTTAGACTAAATGGGAACAGTGGTGGTGTATATGCATTTGTTAAAAAAACCACTAGGCAGATTCCCAAAGATTCACAAACAGAACTTACTGAGATTTCAGTCTGCTCTAAATAAAACTGACGTGGATCGTAGCATGTTTTATGACCCCATGATGCCTGATATCCAGTGTCATTTCTTAAGCCCATTGGATGAACTTAATCTACTAAAGGCTCCTTCATCCTGGGAGACCTATAGGCTATGCCCCAAAATTCCTCTATTTGTTTAAACAAGAATTTCCTGGATCAACTAATGAAAGGGGCTTACTAGAGGAAATGTTCTTCAAATTGATCACTGCTGCAGTAATCTTATGCTGTATGGGTTATATATCCTGCCAGGGGTGTAACAGCTGCTCAGCTTTCAAAGCTTCAGGGCATCTTCCACACGCCCAAATTGTACAGCTTGAGTGAAGCTGACTGAAAGACCGGTTTGGTCATCAAGCCCTTCAGAGCTTTACTGCCTCTGAAGAGTACACTCCTGAAGCTTTGAGAATTTGTCAGCTTGTACTGTTCCTTTGCTGGCAGATGAGATCCTTTGGGGACCGAAACCTTCCATTTTTTGTTTCTTTATTAAAATAGTTATTTTAAAGCTATGAGTTTGTTTAAACAGACTGTAGCAAGATTGTACTGAACTTTTTAAACTGGAATACACTTTTCTTTAAGTTTACAAGTTGGTTGAAGTGACTGGAAACTTTTTTTTTTTTTTTTTTGTCAGTGTTTTAAAGTTTTTTTTTTTTTCATATGTGTTGTGCTTTTGAAGATTTTATTTGTTGTACTGGAATTTGCTGTGTGCTTAAACTAATCGTCTTTGGCATTGCAGCATGCTAGCAATTTGCCTCAACCACAGGTGGGTGACTGTTGTGGCCATTAGTCGCACTTAAGACTACTCGAGGATCTCTCTGTAGTAATTACAGCCACTCTGGCCTGGGGGTTAGCCATATCCTCTGTGCCTGTTGGGAGTTCCCTCAGTGGATTTTGAAGAACCAGTCCTCTCGATTTGTGGGAGAGGGAGCAGGGGAAACTTTGTTTTGTCAGAGTAGCATTCCCATATCTGGGGAAGTTGTTGCCATTAATAACACTTTGTCCCAGTTTTCCTATCTCGAGAGGGGAAAAAAAGAAAGCATGCACCTTTTTCTTGAAATTTCTTAGGCAAGAGTAGTTTACTGAATCTGGCTCAGGGTTTAATTCAGACTGTTGATCCTTCTTGTAAAGCAGTCTCTGGTAAAAGGATTCCACTCTTCCTGATATAGGGATTGGTACAGGGTTTTATCCTAGTGTGTCAGTGTTTTCAGTGAGATAAAACGGAGGTTTCCCAGTCTTAGAAACAGAACCTGCACCTATTCTTCCAGCCGTTTCATTTTTGGAGGATGTTACTTCCTGTAGTTTTACTGACAGCTGCCTGCCCGTAAATAGTACTGACAGTGTATATACCCTTTTCCCTCTGAGTGAGAATATTAATGTGGGGGGTGCAGCCCCCCCCCCCACCTACTCAGGTTATAAACTACTTACTGTTTTAATAGGGACTGGACAATATAAAACAGTAATAGACAATATCAAACTGTACTTGGTGGGGGCTGTGCCCCCCACTTAAATATTCTCACTCTGAGATCGCGCTACAGTTGGGGTAAAGGGCATATACACTGTCAGTAATATTTTCGGCGAAATGGATTTTCGGCTGTTTGGA